>NW_021605000.1:1856009-1883852 GCF_004785775.1 Grammomys surdaster | reverse complement strand
TTTTTTTTTTTAAGAAATGTTTAACAGAGTCTTACAAGGGATTAAGTCACTGACTTCAACCGAATCCAAATGACACAGAAAAAAAAAACAGTGTTATAAACATCATTGTTTATCAAGCAATAGCCAAATGTATTCAACATTATCCATAACTGTGTTAAACATTTATGGTTGATATTCATTTTAGAAGATTGCTTTCAGCCTCTGTATTTGATGCTTTCAGCAAATGACACACCTGCATTGTTCTGGATGCAGGGCATGGAGGAGTACATAACTTAAAATTACAGCTATGCATTACCTTAGGTTGTGAAGGTTGATTATATGGGAAACCCAAGGTGAGTGTGATTGATTGTCACATTGTTCTCTTGAAGGCAGGATAAACAAACAGGCTGGCTACTCAGTAGGTTGGCACTCTTAAGTGACCTCAAGATGTATTATTAACTCTGGCTGTGAGGGCCAGCAACTGTTCCAGTCTCTTGGAATAGAAGAGATATTTTTATCATCATACTGCACTACCACCAAATGTCAACACCATCAATACAAATCTATAAAGCCTGTCTTCTGGAAAATAATGTTCCATTTTTGTTTATGTGAGTCTTTTGGGGGGGAACTATCAAAAGCGATCATAAAATTGAAGCCCTCTCTGTACCTGTGGCTGACACCTCTCTTCTCCTTTGCTTTTGCAGGGACCATCACTCCTGTCTGCAGAGCACAGAGCAAACAGCTTCTTAGCCCTTAGATGAACACAAAGATACAAGAGTGGTGTTCCGGCTGTGCTCAAGAGATGTCTCCCTGGATAAATAAAAGGTTGCTCATTTATTTATGATGCAAAAAAAAATCCATTGCTTGTTCTGTAGAGAGAATCATCCATTATTGATTCAGAACTCTGTGCTCCTAGCAAAGCTTTTTGTGTGCATGAGGGCATGTCTGTTCTTATTACTTTAAAACATGTAATTTGCTTTTTGATTGTTGTGGATGCTCGGTCTCAAAATGTGCAGTGTTACAGTAATCTGCAAATTTGATAAAAGATTTTACTTTATTATAGCATTTCATCCAAACTCTGTCACCCTGTAAATAAATGCCTAGGCACCATGACGGATGCATATCAGGACTTTATTCATCCCTTTCCCCCAATAGAACTATTTCATCACAAGCTTATTAATTATATTTTAAGAATAAATATCCTCAGCATCTCTGACTCATCCTGCTTCTAATGGGGGTGTGACTGGATTGATGCCATTTCTCAAATGGTCGTTGCAGGCTGTAGACTGATTTTTATTCTCATTAGCTCTGGCTTCATTACATTTATCACTGGGAGATCAGATATTGGCGTGCTGGTTTCTGTGGTCCATGTGGAGAACATAAGCAGTTGCAATGGTGATGTCCATTGTGGTGATTTTCTCGTGCTTCTTCTGGGTCCAGCACAGATTCCGTGGGCATTTGCCACAGTGCACGGACTGTCAATAAATGAAGCAGTGCCAGGGATTGCACCACACAACTGAGTGTTGAAGACTTTCTTGCTAAATAAAATGCAAAGTTCTATCTCATTGAAGGCTTCAAAGACTCTAACCTAGCACAGCTGGAGGGATTTGAATAGCCACTAAGAAAGAACAAAATCTTTGACTCTCTTCCCAGCATCCACCCTTGGGCTCTTCCCTTGACCTTGGCAAAGCCAGCTTATGCATGGCTCAGTTTGCCTTTGGGTGAACCCAGTGAAAGCAACTGTTTAGGCTTTCACCCTAAGACTACGTTCTTTCAGGCAGCTCCTGGCTGGTGACTGGGTAGGAGGTATGAAATCCAGGCTATGTCTGCCCCAGCTAAACCTCTGGAGAGAAAGATTTCTTTATGTTGCCCTGTTCTCTGAGGTTCTTTCCACCACATCTCCCTATACCCTGTTCTAAAGAGCCTTGACTTCTCTTCTCTTGTTCCATCTGCCCTTTATTACAAGGTGAACGGCCAACTCCCTCAGTGTTCCCTTGCAGGAGAACCTGGACTAGACATTTCACCTTCTTTCTTATTCTTCTGCCATTCTTGCCCCTGTCCTCAAGGTCTCCACTCCCCATCCAGTCGTGCTATTTTTTTCCTTTTCCTTTTGTGTGGCAAAGCAGAAGGGAAGAAAGGCTACAAATCCCATTTGGCGTGAGCCTAAGCTCTGAGCAGGCCTGCAGCTCCCTCTGTGCCCTAGTTCTGTTCTGTAAAATGGATGCTGGTGCTTCATCTAGAAGGTGGTTAGGCCTAGCTCCTTTTTCTCACCAGACAGGTAAACTCTCCCAGGGAAAGAAAAGCTAACCTCGAGTTCACAAAAAAGCATGATTTCCTTTGACTTTACGTGACTATCTTCTCATTTTCATATTGCCTCACACAGAACTGCAATGGTGTCCTCACTGGGAATAAGTACTTCATAAACTGCTCCTCTACCATTTGTGTGCTCATTCCCCTCTGTGTATTTCTCCTTGAACCTAGGATCTTGAAGCTTCAAACTGATAAAGGTATACACCAATAAGAGTTCTCACCACACAAACTTGGTCTTCTTTTTCATGTAGAATCTCTGTTAGAACATTTGTGCTAGTCCACCATGCTGGCTTCAGAGATAATAGTTGCTTTCTGTGGAAGCTTGAGGACCTACTCAATCCCCAGAACCCAATTAAAGGTGAAGAGAGAGAACTGAGAGTTGACTTAACAAAGTTAACCTCTGATACCCATAGAAGCACTGTATTATGCATTCGTATGTATGTGAAAATACACACACACACACACACACACACACACACATACACTTAGAAATGAAAACATTTGCTGAGCTAGGAATACTCCCTTAAATTGGGTCTGATAGCCCTGCTGCTAGATATTTGGTTAAACTCATAAGATGGAAAAGCGATTTCCATGGAAGTCAGAATGGTGCCTTAACTAGTTGTAAATTTTAGATGAGTAGCTCTGTGGCTTCAGTATTATCTCTTGAGTTGATTGGTTTGTAATAATTGAAGGAGTTTTTTTGAAATTAATGTAACAATATCGATGTTTTCTGAGAAAAAAGGCAGTCTGGCACCAGTACCCTCATTTCCAATCCCTCGCCCAAGTGTGATGTCCTGAAATCCATACCATCTGAGAAAGTGGAAGATGTTTCTAGGGTGGAAGCTGGCTCCTAGTCAGCTCCACATAGCTACATACTGAGGAGACGCTTTGTGGTTACTCCTACAGAGAACATGCTTTTGTGGATTCTCTCCTGTTTTGAGAGAACATGAAAATGAAGATCCTGTTTGTTTCCTGTTCAAACCTTTTGGCAGGATCCTGCTCTTTCAGGTTCTATTTATTATTTGAGAACAACTTATACAAGTCAGGAGGCCTCCTCAGACAGTCTCAAGACCTTGTTGTTGCGATATTCTAAGGACAGTAAGCAGATGTGGAAAAATTTGTTGCCTCATCTGAACAAAAGCACCCTGTGAGCAAAAATCACACTCAGAGGACTTTCAAGTACAAGCCAAAGATTTTCCCCTCACTTTACTTTGGCCCATTTTGATGCTTCCCTTGACTCAAGCAGTTAGAACATGCTATTCTCATATCTTAGAACAGGAAAACATCTCAACAATCATAAAGAGGAAATGGAGGAGGAGGAGGAGGAGGAGAAGGAGGAGGAGGAACAGCAGGAGGAACAGCAGGAGGAGGAGGAGGAGGGTGAGGAGGGCAAGGAGGAGGAGGAGAAGGAGAAAGATAATTGGATCAGCTTTACATCAAAATTGAATTTTCCTTAAGCAAGGCCTTTCTATGTAGCCCTGACTGGCTTGGCACTCACTGTGTAGTCCAGGCTGACCTCAAACTCATGGCAACTCTTTTTCCTCAGCTTCCTGAGTGCTGGAATTAAAATATGTTCACAGTTAGGCTCACCTTCGAAAATGGGGTTTGAAATCCTGGCTAGAACAAAGGCTTGTGGGAATAAAATTTCAAAATCGTGGAGGCTTTAGACTTACAACTTTGAGGGCATATCAGAAGTCCTGGATAGAACAAAGACATGTGGGAATAAAATTTCAAAATCATGGAGGCTTTAGACTTACAACTTTCAGGACATATCAGGCTTAGAAAATATTTTCATAAAATAATAGAGGAAGAAGAAGAGCTAGTTTCTCCTACAACACTGGATTTCAGAGTCTGAGAGGAGAAAAAGGATTGCAGACAGAGAGAAGCTGTAGACTCATACTGCCCATTCCCCGATCCCTGGTTTTTAGATCCGATGGCATAATAGCAGCAGTTGGACAGTAATGAGCAGAAGACAAAAACCTGCTCATTGATGGCTAGCACAGTGAGGAAGGGGTAGAGTACAAATGGCTACCATTCAAATCCTAAGGCCTCAGAATCAAGGGTTTACAAGTTACATGTGATGGCTGAGCCTTCACTCCATACCCTCTCTCACACCAACACAAGAGGGCCAGGAGCAGTATTTGAAGGGGCCTTTGTCTGGGACAAGTAAATTGAAGCAATAAGCAAGATGGTCAAGGAACTGAAGAAAGGATTAAAACAGGAGTTCAATTAGTGCCGGTACTAACCAACATAATCTAGGGCCAGGCATCCTGCCCCAGTGCACACTCATACACAAGTCCCCAGGTGTACACACAGACCTGTCTTGGCATGTGTCAAGAAACCAAGGCACAACATTTAATGAACTGAGAGAAATCTAAGATTCACAGGCTCAGTTAAATTTAAATTATACTGAATTTTTTGTCATTATTTTAGGCTTCTGAGCATATGTGTGTGTATATATATATATATATATATATATATATATATATATATATATATATGTACTTCTTCATTTTCTACCAGCCAGGAGCATGGGATTGCAACAGAGGAAGTAAGATCAGTCATGAGAAACAAATTCCCATTTCCTGCAGAAGTGTATAGCTGGGGAATCTAAGAGGTGTGTGTGTGTGTGTGTGTGTGTGTGTGTGTGTGTGGTGAGGGCATCCAGAAGTTCAGATGGGAGCTTGATGTTTAGCTTAGTTGTCCCTAACTGAGGGGCCATATTTGTCCAACATGGTATGGAATGGGTTTCACCTCTTTTCCTGAGTGTCTACAGACATATTTCCAGTAGGTCCATGTCAGGAGCAGAGGGAAACCATACAGACCTTGAGGTAGTAAAACTCTACAATCAGGGTTCTCTAACTGAGTTATGACCCTCTGGATGTCACATTAGCAGATATCCTGAATATTAGATATTTACATTAAAATTTGTAGTAGCAGCAGAATTACAGTTATGAAGTACCACGGAAATAATTTCATGGTTGGGGATCATCACAACACGAGGAAATGTATTAAAGGGCCATAGCATTAGGAAGCTTGAGAACCACCATTTAGGGTCTGAGTAGAGGCAGGAGCCATCAGAAAAAGAATTAGATTTTCTCTAGTCTCAGATTCTTCTCTTGTCCGTCGGCCCAGTGCCCACCCTCATGCAGTCTGTGTTGGCCCTTTCAGAGGTGGTTGTGCCAAGGGAGCTACTGGCTACTCAAGTGACTAAGCCCATAACTCTGAGGCTGGTGACAAACCACCAGCTTTGTTCCAATGGAAGCCATATGTCTGTGACATGATGTCGGAGTCAGATGAGAAGAAATAGAAAAGCTTTGGCGTCTCATTCTACAACATTTGCCTCCAGCTCATGAAGATCAGTTGCATGAGCTGCAAGGACTGCCTGTTTCTGAACTCAGTACAAATGTCCCTTTTGCTAAGACTCACAATCCACAATCACTCGTGTTTCTTCTAGATGAAGAGAGAGAGCCATCATTGCAGACCTGCAGCCGTCTGTGCGTCAAGCTGCCCACCCAACATTATACCTACAAGGGAACAGTTCACCTACAAGGCATGAGAATAAATCTGGGCTTTGTCCATTATAGTAGAAAATAGTAGTCATGAAACCTCAAAGTCACCCCTAGTGCCTGTGGCTGATTATAAACAAAGAGGAGGGTCTTAACTGGACAGAGTCTGGGGCCAGGACCACCATCTTAGGCCCAAGCATAGGAGGGGTATAAAGACCCCCATTGTTTACATTGAGTCTCTTTGATGCCCCTGCAGGAAGCCCTCTTCACAAACAAAGTCGCCTCTGCCAGCCCTTGGGGATCTGGGGAATTGCTTTGCCCAGCCTCTGGTCTGTGTGTTTAGACTCATGCCACACCGAATTTCATCTGGGAGGAAAAGCTGTTTCAGATGACCATGAATAGCAGCTTTCATCAGCTGTCACTTCCCATTACAGCCAGCACGATGTGGAAATGAACTAGAAGCTGCCGAGCCCTGGGACAGGAGCAGCCCTATTTTCAATACCTATTGACTTCCTTTGTCCTTAAAAAAAAAAAAAAGTTAATCGGGCCATTGACTTTTTCACTTCTTTTCCAGACTCATCTGCTTCTTAGTGCAGAAGAAAACATGGTTCTAAAGGCCAGCAGTGAGCTTGAAGGAGACGGTCATGCAGATCATTTTGGGCTCTTCCTGAGTGGTATTCCCCTGAAAGCAAGCAGTTCAGACCCTCAGCTTTCTTGTATGGACTCAAAGAAGCAGCTATGTTTCTTCTACTAGAAGAAGCAGACCGATGCCGTTTTGTGTGTTGTCACCAAGAGGCTGAGTCAGGATGAGCATGGGATCAAGGCTGTAGTTCTCAACTCTCAACCTGTGCATCACAACCCCTGGGGGGGCTCACATATCAGATATCCTGTGTGTCAAATATTTTCATTATAGTTCATAACAGGAGCTAAATTACAGCTACGAAGTAGCAACAAAAAGAAAAAATAGCTACCAATTCATTTCAGTGACAATTGGTAAATACTATTTTTAAAACATAGAGAAATTTCCACACACACACACATACACACACACACACACCCAAAAAACCAGGCTATGTGTGTACAGTGTTTGCCAATTTCCAAGATGCAATTGTTCTCACTCAGGCAGCTCCTGGGCTGTCAAGTCATCGATGAATATGACATATGTGAAGCTCAGGGGACATGAAACTCTGGCCCTCACCAGTGGAGAAAGTCCACCATGGCACTGACACACAGGCTGCTGTGGACGCTAGAAATCTGGATGGTGGGTGGTCCCAGGTATTCTTGGAGTTAGCAGGAATGTAAAAAGAGGTAGTTATACAAATGGTAAGAGCAGGTGGGAGGGAGGTGCATGGAAGGGCCTGTGCCTTAGCGGGAGGGAAGAGCACACATTTGAGCACCAATCTAAAACCAAACAAGTAAGAAGAGACATTTATTGGCCATAGTGGAGTCACGGAACTGAGAAAAACAGCACTGAGGAGAGGCTGTCTGCCTGGCCTCCATTAAAAGTTACCAGACCTGATTGGTCTGGCTGAGCAAGGGAAGACATTCGGAAACCTTTAAAGAAAAATGGCACTCATCAGTTATTTTCCATACAGTGGCTCTCCCTGTTTTGTTTCTGCTCTTGTGATAGAACATTTTAACAAAAGCAACTTTGTGAGGAAGAGTTTCTTTGGCTTGTAGGTTACAGTCTATTACAAAGGGAAGCCAAAGCAGGAACGCAAGGTTGAAACCAGGAGGCAGAAACGGAAGCAGAGCTCATGGAAGTCTTACTGGCTTACTCAGCTACTCATAGAGCTCAGGCCTGCCCGGCTAGGAATAGCACTGCCCACAATGGCTTAGGCCATTTTTCATCAATTAGCAATCAATAAAATGCCCACAGACAAGTCCACATGCCAAACTGATGGAGATAATTCTTCAGTTGAGGTCTCCTCTTCCAAGGTATGTCAAATAACAATCTGCGGCTAACTATGATACTGTTCTGACTAAAGTAAATTCCTGGAAAGAAAATACACCCTCTAGCTTGCTACCAGGCAGGATTTGTGTGAGAACTGTTTAATGATTGATGTTTGATTGAAACAGACTCGCATAAGGCCTAAGGATAATGGGTTCAATGGCCTTTGAGATAACCTGGGACAAACACTTCCCATGAGGATAGTGTATAATAAAGAACAAACAAACAAACAAACAAACAAAAAACCCAAGTGGGTCATTTTTAGGAAAACATAAGTACAAGATAGACACCAAAGGGTAGAGTCATCTGTGCTCTCTCAGCCCTCCCTGCAGTGTGACTCTGAATGTGAGGAACATTCGGCACTGTGACAAGCAGGTCCCCATGTTCCTACTCTGAAGTCCTTCACCACAGAACATATGCTTCCCTCTATTTCTATACCCTATGCTCAAACAGATCACAACTGAGAAACACATAAAACGTCAAGCATGTTTGTCATAAGGACAGAGTTTAAAGTGTAAAGAAGACTCCGAAAAAGCTGTGAGAGGAAACAGAGGTAACTCGGAGTTATGGAGCAGTGGGGTGAGGCACAATGCCAGCCCTGGAAGTTGGCAATGACCACAGTATGACCAGTGGAAGAAGGAAGAGGTGAGGGACACTGAGGGAACATCCCCAGGGAGCACACAGAACAGAACTGGAGTCAAGGAGGCGTGAGTGGGGAGAAGGAGAGCAGAGGAAGTCACTGAAAACAATGATCCAGAGAAAGGTATAAGGAGACTTTGAAGAGAAAGACTGAGTGGATAGAACTCACTCTGCAAACAAAGGCATAATGAAAGTTCTGGGAAATCATCAAGACTTTCTGAAAGATCCCTACAGTGATAGCATGCACCCAGTAACACAAAAGTAGCAAGATCGTACCTCCGCAGCCATTGTGATAAACACCGAAATGTGATCTGCTCAGGGTACCATTTATACTAAATGATGACCATTGATACACTGCATCGACGTAGAGGACACATGAGATCTCGATAGCCAGCTATGCAGACAGGTTAATTTTGGCTAGACATGCTGCCAGGACTTGGAGATGAGCCCTAAGCAACTGCATCCAGCAGTATGAAAGAGTTGGGCTGACCAGAGGAAGCAAAGATAACATCTTCCACAAAGTGCAATCTGAGAAACCAGCTATCTCGTATATCCTCACTAAAATGCCTTGCTTCCCCTTGAAAATGCCCAGCCCTTATAGAAATCTTGCTACTTGCTTCATACACCTCCTCTGCTAATAGTTAGGATAGGAAGAAATGGAATGGTTTTATTGTGGTCATTGCAGAAGAGAAGGACAAAGCCACCCTGCACTGCCTCACATGCGGTAGCTGCTCAGAAGGGCCTTGTGAATGGAATGCACTTGGCTTTGAAAGTCTCAACGTTGAAGTGCCCTGTGACCATGTGCCTATCACATATCAGAAATGGTAGGGTAGACTGAAGGCTCTGGGGCCAAAATAGGCAGGTTAAGGTCAGATCCTATCCCCTACCCCTTGGTAGCCTTACAGCAACATATGGCTGCTCGGTATCTTGATTTTCTCTTTCATAAACTGATGCTTCTAAGGAGCTGTCCACAAAAGATTATTAGGAGCCTAGGGGAAACAATATGTAAGCTTAGATTAGTACTTATCCCAGAAAAAGCAGGCGGCAACTATTGGCTAGAAATGCCTATCAATGTCTCCTTACTGAGCATTTACCTCTATGCTTATCAAATGAAAGTTCAAAGTTCTTTGACATCCAAAATGGACCAGGACTTTTGAAGTTTCTGAAACCAACCACCGGAAGTGTGTCCTCTACTGGTTGTCATAAATGTAGTCTTCATTACATTTCTAGTTTGTGAACTCTGGATCAGAATCATTCTGCAGCAGTTTACCAGAACTCATAAGTTCTTCTAAATTTCTCCAGCTCTCTCCAACTTGCCCTTTTCTTCCCCATCTCTACCCAGACTAACCCATCTCCTCCAAGATGTAAGGCTGGGATGCTGCTGCTCAACCTTACCTGCCCTTGGGGGTTAGAAGTGAGGTGGTATCAGGAGTAGGTGAACAAGCTCAGCAAGCTTGTCTGAACGCTGCTGCAAACTCTCCCGCCCCATTCCCCATTGGTCCCAAGAAAGAATCTCTTCTAAACAGCAGTTTCCAATTGGCTGGCATTGTCAGGCAGTCTTCAATTAGGTCCTCCTACAGGAGATGCCTTTGCAGCTGTGTAGTCCCCAGCATTTCTGGATTGGAGAGCTTCCATTCCCTTAGCCCATTGGCTGCCATGGAAACAGAACCCCAGAACCACTTAGTTGTGTCACCTCCACATTCTGATCAGGTAATGTCCCAGAGCTATCAAGGGCCCAGATGGCCCAGGAAAATATTTACAGAAAAACCTTAGAACTAATTCTATGCTTTCAAAGAGCCATTTGCAATTGCATGATGAAATCTTACACTTCCCTGACCACATCACCCTGAATGCAACTTATTTTCTTTTTCTAATGTATCCACACAGTGTATGCTAGCTGTCCAGAGCAGTCAAGAGGGGGAAAAAAACTATATTCAAGGACCATTTATTGTATTTTTTGGTAAAATTTGTCTATCTTAATTGTAGTCACTTTTAATCTCTTGTGTTTAATACATTAAGCTTTGTTATAAATGTACAGGTATAGCAAGACATATAGTATATCAGTGTTTGTAATGGTCTGTGGTTTCAAGAATTCATTTGGGACTTGATGTAACCCCTGAGGATAAAATGGGACTTATATAATTGTAACTGGCTTGGGCTGATCCTGGAGCCCAGCCCAATGTGCCACACAATACTAGTGTATTCACTTTCTCCTTCCAAACACAGATGGGAAGCACTAGTTAAGGCACTGACATGTCTGGTGCTGTCTGCTCTGGGTGACAGTCAGGTCAGAAAGAGGTAAACAGAGCTGAAGATAGCCAAGGCCAAAGATTGCTTTGAATTCCCAGATTGGACTCAATTGAAACGTAGAGAATGAGAGAAGACTTTGTCCATAGTATTTGGCATTTAACTGTCAATCCTGACCTTTTGTTTATGCCCCTGGCTACTCATATTGAATTCAGGGATCTGAGCACAGGGGCTGAGAAAGGATCAAATTGCTTTTGCTGGCTTTAAAATTCTAAGTTGTGAAAAACTTCAAAAATTTTATAAAAAAGGATGTATATCTCCATTTTTATTTAAAAAGAGATAATATATGTTATAGATGTAATCAGCATTTAGACAAGACAATTTTAGTGAGGGTAGCTGAGATAGCTGATTTCTCCTCAGATTACTTCTCTCTATCCTTTCCAAACATTTCCCTGAGGAGCATAGGGAAAAGGGAAAAGACACAGTGACTGGCCCGATTCTTAAACTCCATCCCACTTCCCTCTTCCAGGTCTGTGGAGAGCTACAGCACATGCCTAAAGGCATGAGGGCAGGGGACCGACAGCTGTCTGCTGAGTCCGCAGTAGGAGACAAACAAATGTCAGCACACTTTATACGTCCAAGTCTGCCCATACTACTTGTTGGCAAATCTGCTCTCTGACACTGAAGTCAAAGTGGAATACCACCCTTCTGCCGGGACTCTCCAACCTAAAGCACAACTCATTGCATGTCAGGAAGGTTCGCGAGTGAGTCAGCTGCCCAACTCCCCTTCTCTATTGGAGCAGCTGTGTGTGCTCATCCACGCCTTCCCTTGCTAGAATATAGGCTAGAGAATCACACAGGCAAAAGGGCTGTGTCGGTGGCTGGCATCGGCTCCAAATTAGCAATGCCTTAGAAAGTCACAATCTTTACTTTCAGGCTACAGCTCAGCCCACGGAAACAACATTTATTGCCAAAATGCCAAATTCTTGATGAAAAAGACCTCATCATCTCCATCGCTCTTGGGTGTAAGGGAGACAGAAAGAGAACGAGGTTCCTAGTCTCAGGAGTAGCTAGATCAAGCATTTCATCCCTGGTCAGCATCGAAGTCAGCTGGCAATAGGTACCTGAGTTATCCCGGTAGACGGCTGTGATGAAGGACACTCATGAATGCAAGCTTCCCTGGAGGTGGAGAGCTGTGTACCCACCGGGCCAGCCCAGGGCTATGGAGCACATGTATTTCCTGCCTTGCTTACATCACTCAAATTCTGTAACCAAAGAGGTCCCTGGTGACACATTCCTCTAACACTCTCTAAACCACAGTTCCCAGGAAAGCCTTTCTGAGGTGAAGTAAATGTTAACATGAAACACAGTGAGGGGCCAGGTCAGGTTGTGCTGGGAAAGGTTGTAACAATTGACACCACCATGCAGCAGACCCTGCAGACAGGCCCGCTGTCTCCACGTGGAAAGGGTGGGGCTAAATGAGATCGCCAGTTTCTTCATTCAGCATGTCCAGAACAGAGGCAGAGGCAAGCCCAGCCTCCATAGGAAAGGCCACACCAGTGGTCAGAGATAGCTCTCAAGCCTCTCCAGGAGGCTTGTCCTAAGTGGTTAATTATTAATGATCATTAAGAGGCATGACGGCTGTCACACACCAGGCCTGATTGTGAGAGCCTGGCATAGAATTTTGCTGAATCTTTTCATTTATCTGGATAGGGTGTCCCTATTGTTTCCATTTTCTAGATGGCAATGAAATCATATAGAAGTGACATCATCTGTGTTTTAGCCTTTGGAGAATCCAGGTGACACCTTTGTATCTGCCTGTACGTGACAGGTACCAGAAGCTGAGATACAGTAAAGATAAACTCCCCAGGTGAAAGGTACAGCTCTTCTCTGGGATCCAGAAAGTATGTCCATTTCCCTCTTCCTCTCCCTCACCTGTTTTATTCCTTTTTAGTTTCTGACCTCTGGGTGTAGTCTTGCGGGAGTGCAGGGGGGAGAACGACATAGGTCCCAGGAAGAGACCAGCTTCAGTAACCTAGAGCATGGGAGAGGGGGGAACAGAGTCCTGGTGTGTCAGCACACTGTGGGATGAAACAGAAAGGCAGGTGAGCCTGCCGCCTTGCACCCTGCAGTGACGTAATTGCTTTCTGCTGGTGCCAGCCAACTTTCCAAATGGTTCTTTCTGTGAAACTGTGCACACATGCAAATGCATGCATCACCGTTGCATTAGGGCTGGAGTTGGATGTACCCTGAGCAGAGTGGAGTAGATGGATGAAAAGGATGAAGAAGAGGGAAGGAACCCTGTGGTGAGAAGAAAGCTCTATGAAGTAGTCTCCCAAACAAGGCTGAATGGAGATGAAGGCAATGCAGCCACAGCAGCTCAACGGCTCTGTCCTTACAGAAGAGGAAGTTAGCCTTAAGTCAGCGATCATAATTCGATGGCTCAGAAGCAAAGCAAATGATAAAAAGCTTCAGATGAGTGAGACCAGATGAACAAAATATGTGCTAAGAAAAGCCTTGGAGGAGCAGAAGGTCCAGCTCCTCCACTCAGAGACCTGCCTACAACAGTCACCAAGCTCAGCAAAGGCAGCTGACATTTTTTGTTTGCTTGTTCTTGATAAATGTATGGACAGAGTTAATGAATGGCTCCAAACTTGCCTTATAGAAAAGGGGCACTAAAACTCTAAACTTGATTGCCTTAGACTCAGGATGCTATTAACTCAGGTGCACTTAAGCCCAATGAGCAGACTTCAGTCTCTCATCTCCCAAGGGATAAAAGAGGAGCCACCCAAGCCCTAAAGTGACATCATCAATCCACACCTCTTACTGTTTATTGCACAGGCCTCTGGGTGATTCCTGTCTCTGGCCAAGAGCTCAGCCTTCTTCTAGGCAACAGACTATGGCAATCGTCACAGCACATAGCATCTGAGAGTAGCTTGTGTGTTATATGACTCTGCCTATCTATCGGAATTTTTCTGAAGATATTGACTTGTAGCCAATCAGTGTGTTGAGGAAGTCTACTTGTTAAGGGGCTGAGAATGAGTTTTGGGGACTGCCTGAAGCCTATGGCTGCTAAGAGCAACTTCTAACAGCTGAGCTAAACCCAAAGTGACATCAACAACTGTGTCCTCAATGCAAAAATTCTCAAAAAGAAGAATTCTGCATTTACCTGAATGAGGTCAAGATCAGCTTCTTCCACAGAGGAGCCTCCAGGAGGAGATGTAGCTTGACTAACTGCAAGTTGGTAGACTCTAATCAGAAGACAGAGGGAAGCTATCCTTGTACGACTGGCCTGTAGAGACTGTGAGGTAAAAAAATTGTGGGAAGTTTATCTGTGGCAGTACTTGAGACAAGCACAAGCTTCAAATGACAGCAATAACTATCTCTGGCCAGTCAGTGTAGCTCAGTAAACACTCCAGTGCTGCTGTGGATTGAATCACATCCTCTGCGAGATGAGTCACAACCCAAATTCCACACATGGAAATTCCAGTTTATTTGGAAATAGGCCTTTGCAAATGAAATCAAGTTACGATGGTATCTATGTTGATTAGCTGTATACATCAACTTGACAGAAGCTATAATCATCTGAGGGGAGGAAACCTCAATTTCCACCATAAGAGAAAATGCCACCATAAAGTGGAAGTGTAGGACATTTTTTTTTAAATTGGCGATGTGGGCTGGACCACTCCTGGGCTGGTGGTCCTGGAGTCTATAAGAAAACAAATTGAGCAAGCCACAAGGAGCAAGCTAGTAAGCTGCATCCATCTATGTGTCATCCTCAGCTCCTGCTTCCAAGTTTTTTCTCTGCTTGAGTTCCTGTCCTGACTTCCTTTAATGATGAACAGCAAAATGGAAGTGTAAGCAAAATAAATTCTCTCCTCTCCATCATGCTTTTGGTTCTATGGTATTTCATTGCAGCAATAGAAAAACTGACTAAGACAGATAATGTCATCCTGGGATAGGATGGGTGGGTTCTAAATTCAGTAGCTAGGATTGCTAAGGATGTTGAGACTTGGAGGCTGGAGGAGTGGAGACCCTCAGAGGGAAGATGATCATACAAAGGTAGAGGCAGCAAAAGAAGATCCACAGCCATAAGCCAATGATTTGGATGACCTCGGATGCCCCTGGGGCTTCCTGATTTAAGTTTCCAACCTTGTTCACTCTACCTCCTGAATTTCCAGGCTAAGAAAGAATAAAATTCTGTTGATTAAAGTAACCCTATTTATCCTATTTATAATGCATTATTGGAACAACTTTAAGAAATATAATGTAAGTTTATAGCCTAAATACTCAAGACTTCTAAACTATGTTCATTAGGATGATGATACTTCAGGACAGGGTTAGATATGTATTTTGCAGGAAAGTACAAGGAAATTCAGTGGAGAAAAAAATTAAGAGTGTCCCTCCTAGTTACATCACATAGGCAAGATGCACTGCCAGATATTAAATGGAAGAAAAATATTATTTTCATAATGATACAGAAGCATGGTTGTGTCCATCTTTCTTAGAACATTCTATGCTACCACAAAAGAAGAAATTTGATTATAAAATATAGGCAATGAATCTAAAGTAAGAAAAAGTGAGAATAGACAAACAACAGATGAGTGAGTCAGCTAGAAAGCAAGAATCAAGATTAAAATCTTCACCTCAAGTCTGTCAATGATATATTAAATATAAATGGTCTAAATACTTCAATTCAGATTGCCAAACCATTCCAGATCTAATTATAAGAGAAAAATGTGTTGAAGACAGGAAGACAAAAGAAAAGATTTTCCTGTTAACACTAACTAAAATGAGGCTTGGATGCTTATATTTAATAGCAGGAAAAAATAGATTTTTGAACAAATATCTTGGATAAAATGATTTTGTAATAATAAAGGGATCAATTCACCAAAGAAACACAGAAATTCTGAATGAGCACACCAGAACTTCAAAACACAAAATTTTAAATGGAACATACCAATAAAAGTAAATAAATATGAAACTTATTGAAATATTGAATATGCTCATTACTTTAACTACAGTGATAATTCAGTGGATATTTGCCTATATAACAATGTATAAGACTATAAATTAACATACACAAACTGGCAAGTCCATGAACTGTTTGCTCAATTACATTAAAGAATATTGTAATTCTGGGCTAGAAGATATCTCTGTTGGTAAAGTCCTGCTATACGAACATGAGGGGCTGAGTTCAGATTCCCAGCACCCACATAAAAAGCCTGGGATCCCAGATCTAGGTAAATGGAGTGAGGGATCCCAGGATGTTGGTGACCAAACTAGTAGGCTCAAGTTCAATTAGAGACTGTGTCTCAGCAAGGAAGATGGTGTACAGCTAAAGAAAACACCTGGAATTAACCTGTAGCCTCGACGGGCACAGGAATATCCTCTCTCTCTCTCTTTCTCTCTCTCTCTCTCTCTCTCTCTCTCTCTCTCTCTCTCTCTCTCCCTCCCTCCCTCCCTCCCTCCCTCCTTCTCTCTCTCCCTCTCTCTCTCTCTCTCTCTCACACACACACACACGCACACACACACACACACATACACACACACAGGCACAACACGCACACACATGTACACACACACATATACACATGAAGCATATTAGAAATTTGAAAGGGTTAAGATAAGAAAATTGTTTAATTAATAAATTCCGGTTAACTTTTACTTATTCAGAAAAAAGTTTCCCCTGTGATAATTGATTTGCATAAAAGAAAGGGCCACATTAAGTGCAGAGTTTGGTAAGGCTTATTGTGTAAAGAGCACAAAGCTAATATTAGCATTGAAATCCTGAAATTCTGCTCACACCATCAGAAATGTTGGGATCTTCAGCCACAGTGTTCTGTCAATAAGTATCAGACAATTTACAATCAGTGTCCTTGTATAATGTGAAAGGCCTTTACTAAATAAAACATAAAACACAAGCAAAATGTATTTTTAAATTAAAAAAAAAACACTGAAAGGAAAATGCCCAACATGAAATATATTTGAAGACATGTTTTATACTATTAAATTTTTATCATAGAAAAACATATTTTATGTAACATAGAAAGAGAAAACATGGTGTAATAATATAGTTTGATAACTTCATTTGAAATAGGAGCCTCCCACTTAAAGCTAGATTTATAAATAGGGTATTTTCATTCATTATTTCCTTAGTAGTTTTCTTCTGGAGAACTCATATTTAATGCACTAAGCAGTTATGACTTAGACCTTTGGGGTGGGCCCAAATGTTTTTTTGTCCACTAATGTATTTATTCACTTAACATCCAGATCACAGCCCCCCCTCCCTCCAGTTCCTCACAGGCACGCCCATCACATGGCCCCTCCCTCCTCCTCTTCTGAGAAGGGGGAGGACCCTTCCAGGGATCTAACCCACCCAGGCACCAGAAGTCACTTTGGGACTAGTTACATTCTCTCCCACTGAGGCCAGGCAATACAGCCCAGTTAGGGGAGCAGGATCCACTGGCAGGCAACAGAGACTGAGAAAGCCTCTGTTCCAGTTGTTGGGGAACCCGCCTCAAAACCAAGCTGCTTATGCTACTTGGTTCAGTCTCGGAAAGCCCCTAAGGGTCCAGGTTAGTGGACTCTGTTGATCTTCATGTGGAGACTCTATGCCCTTTGGGTTCCTTAATCCTTTCACCAACTGTTCCACAAGACTTGCAAAGCTTGGTCTAATGTTTGGCTGTGGGTCTTTGCTTCTGCTGCGTTTCTGTCAGCTGCTGATCGAGCCTCTGAGAGGACAGTTATGCTGGGCTCCTGTCTCTCTGCTTGGCTGGGCCACAGGCTCCAACTCTGCTGGCTGTCAAGCAAAGACATGTTTAAGGAACAGAACATGTCTAGAGTGAACATCACTCCCCCACCTCAATCAACTTTCATAAGAAGTATTCAAGAACTGGCATGAGACAGAAGAAGTCCCATCTCTACTGAAGAAGCAGCCACGGAGTTCTTTGAGGAGGGGAACATTTGGGAAGCTCAAGACATTTTTATACTTGAAGTGGGTAAAAGCCACTTTTTCCATGACTCAGACATGAAAAAGCTTTTTTAGGTGCCTTGAAAGGATTTTTGTAAAATATTAATGATTATCAGACAGGACCAGAGACTTGGAAAGTCAGACAGAGGGCCTCTTTTCTGTAGCACACACCAAAAATATTTCTACTACAGTAAATAGAGAATAAGTTGCACCAAATGAACCACCATCCCATGTGGTCTCTCAGCTCCTGGTCTAATGTGGGGAGAAAGTTCTAAACTAAATCACATACTTGGATTGACTGAGTCAAACTATTAGGAGAATCTGTTAATTTACTTATTTTTATGAATCTTAATCTGCTTACCAAAAGCCGCAGGAATTTCAGATTTAGTTTTGGGAAGTCACAACTTTTAACAGCAGCAAAGAGATTAGGAAGCTAAAACTAAAACCAACTGAACTGATATGCAAAATGTTAATGATACAGTCCATACAGGCAGAAACATTGTAGATTTTCATTCCACAACATCTCTTATTTTATAGCAAAATATCTTCACTGTTGGCGGTTGGTTGGGTGAACCCCCATATCTGGTTGCCCCAAGATGAGTGAATTTTCATGCACATCAGCCTTTGTTGTGTAAAATTTGCTCCCCAATTTAAAGCTATTGGTTAAATAAAAGTGGATGCAGCCAAATCCTGGGATGAATAGAGGTAAGCAGAGCTTTGGCTACGGAGCTATGTGTTGCAGGTAGGGAGAGAGAGAGAGAGAGAGAGAGAGAGAGAGAGAGAGAGAGAGAGAGAGGCAGAGACAGAGACAGAGACAGAGACCAGAGAGAGAAGGAGGCTGCAATGAAAGGAGATGGACCATGAGCATGTGGCCAAGAAAACTGCACCCTGAGGACAGGCTGATGGAGCAAAAATGCAGTCCAAGAGAGACCTAAACAGCAAGTATATTTCTAGAATATAGAAAAATAGATTAGGGATACTCACCCACTAATTGTGCTAAAACTGATTAAATAAATTTATAGGACTCAGTCTTGATTATTGGGGGGGGTGGCCAGGTCACAGTAAGAACTAACAGAGTTTATATATATATATATATATATATATATATACACATATGTATTACATTTCACTTTGTGGCAACGCCACTAGAGGTGTTCATGGTAAGATATGGCAGCTCTAAGCACCCACTGTCCCATGACTTCAGGCCAGACTTCTAGACAGCATCCCAGTTTGACTAACACAGTTTTTAGAGCTGTTTGGATGAACTAGTATCCTGGCTAGGGCATGACTCAGTTCTCCTCAGGCTTTCATCAATTAATTGCTTATTTATTTATATGGTGGTGTTCATGAGTGTTTGCATGTGTGTTCATACATGTGCATGCACTTGTGCTCTGGTTTTGCATGCAAGGCTGTGATTAACTTTGAAAATCTTCCTTAATCACTCTCTACCTTATTCATGGGGAATGGTCTTCTCATTGGAGAGCTCACAGAAAGGGCTGGTCTACCTATCCACTTTGCCCAGGAGTATTCTATCTATACATCCACATCGGTAGAACTTCAGGCAGGCCATCAACCCCGCCTAGCAACATTGCCACCACCCTCACCTAGCGACATTCATATGGGTTCTAGGTATCTAAACTCAGATCCCCACACATTTGATACTTGTGTGACAAATACTTTAACTTCCAAGCCGTAGCCTCAACCTTCGTCAAGCCTTGCAGAAGTGTATTGTGCCATAGACTATTAACCTACCAGGTCACTAGTCACATGACAGCAATCTAAGTTCTAGAATTGGCACATATCATCACCAGGATTCACCTGGGGATTTGTTTGATGAATTTAGCATTCAGACATTTATGCATCATTGCAACACTGTGTTAATCATGAATGACTCTTATCTGGAGGCTGTGATTCCAGAACCCTTCACACCTTTGAAGTGGGGTACTTGCACTTGAAGGTCTCTCCACCAAGGAACCTTAGCTTGTATTGCCTGTTGGATCACTTACCATGGGAAGCTCATCCTTTGATTCTGAAAAAGAGAGGAACACAAAGCCATGAAACCAGCTTCCATCACTGTGTGTTACAGAAGGAACATCTGTGTTCTGCCTTCCCTACAATCTGTATGTTGAAGTCCTATCACCCATGTGATATGGTGGGATATGAGATATTTTTTTTGATGAGTTTAGATAATAGATGAGAGATTAAGGACCTCATAAATCAGACCTCACAATGTCTACTTGCCCTCTTTCTACAAAGCAAGGACAGACCTGTTACGAACCTGAACTTGACTTAACATGTTAAGTGGAAAACTCCAGAAATATTCACTCACAAGTCTGTAGCCAGTGAGTACTTGAAAGATCAGAGAGCAAATCTGAAAATAAGGAGAACAAAGAGGGAGAATACCCAGTGAAGATTTCTCTTTTAAATCCTGCAAGTGAAACATTAAATCAGAAGAAAATGCTTATCCCTAAAATGAATACCAGGTATTGAAGCCATTTTTCTTAGTCAAGCCCTGTATGTATAGAAAAATGTATTGTGTATGTCAGGTATGGTGCAATCCAGTTGCAGGTGTCGACCTCTACTCCAGAAACATATCGATTACACACAGGAGACCACTGTTATCAAACTTTGTACCGACTATGGAAGGTGGTGGGGATTCTCTGGGTATGGCTGCTCACTTAAGGACTGGGCCTTTGTAGCCCATCCTGGGAAGGTGGGTCTCTGATCATAAGGTGCTCCTAAATTAGGTTCTGTGGCATCCTTCTCATCTCCATAGCAGCAGGCATCTAAGGATGCCCTTGTGCATAGTGATACTTGTATTCTATGGACAGAAACAATGAAGCACAGCTGCATATACTTCTTTTCACGTGATCATCTCAAGTAATCGTGGGTTCAGTGTTGTGTGTCCTTTAAGATAAAGAGAGAATCATGAATGAATAGCAGATAGGAACTGTTTGCATGGGTAACTCGAGACATAAAAAGGGAGTGGGACATGGAAGAATTGGTCTTCAGAACTCATAGGGTTATGGTTGAAACACAAAAGCCTAGATGGCTCATCACAGCTTCGGAGTAGGTAAGAGGGCTACTTGGAAAAAAAGTGAGAGCCTTGTAGTCCCTCACCTTGTAGTACCTCATATCAAGACAGTGGGGTGGAATGTGGTCTCTCCGAGAAGTTGGACACAGCGTAGAAGTGCAGTGTGAAGGCATTCTGAGAAAGGATGAGTGAGTCCGCTCCCAAGCCTTCAAAGATGGGCAAATCAGACCCCATCCAAGTGAAGCCAAACTGTGTTTTAAGAATGGATGATCAGGAATGTCTCAAAGCATGGAAAGTTTGAGAGAGGGCAAAGGAGACAGATGGAGGAGAGGATAGGAGAGGAGATGGTTCAGCTGGCCAAAGCAAACCCAGAAGATAAACATTGATGAATGTACAGAAATGAACTTTCCCTGTATTTTTGGAAGGAATGCAAAGCAGTATCATCATCATAGGAAGACAATTGGATGTTCTTTTAAAAGTTAAACAGAGTCCCCACATGGTCAAGAAAATTCCATTGCTAGGTGTGCACTCAGAAAACTGAAGCCAGACTGTCCGGTAGGTAATTGTGTACCGTGTTCACAGAAGCCTTATTCACAACAGTGAGAATGGAAGCCCATGCACCATGTGCTGAGACCCGTGAATACACAAATGTGATATGGCATATTTCTCTCTGTGTGTTTGTGTTATGAAATATTATTCTCCCTTAAAGAGGAAAGGAATCCTGGGACACGGTATGGTGTGAATAAAGCTTAAAATGGTTGTGCTAGGGACATAAGCCAGTTCCAAAGCACCGACTATCACAATAGTCACACAAGAGTCTAAAGTTGCTGTTCATAGAGACATGAACTAGGATGGTGGTCACCAGGGACAGGCCATGGAGAGAGTGGGATGTTAATGTTTAATGAGCAAGGAGAATCTGCCTGGGTAAAAGGTTCAGTCTATAAATGAATGGAAATAATTGTTCTAAGACAACATTGTTGATATAGTGAGGGCACTGAATTATACACTCAGTAGTTAGGATGCTTAATTATATATATCGAAAGTGGGAAGGGCATAAGAGGCAGAAGACTTGGAGCATGAGAATTTACAGAAAGTAGCCCACTAAAGTAAAAGCAGCCTGTTTGGACCAAATCAAAGAGATGGGATCCCCAACAGTTAACACAGGAATAAGGGAGTTTCCTTATCTTTATATTTTACTATTCAAGGTGGGGGGGCAGTCTGCAAACTAAAGGGGCAAAATGAATGGATCAGAAAAGCCTTCATTTAGAAACTTTTAATTAAGAGCATCCTTGCTGAGTCATTCTTACAGAACTAATTTAGAAGCAGGGAAAGATATGACCCTAGAGCTCAGGGCTAGGGTAATGTCAGGACATCCTGGAATGAGGGAAGAGATACGTAGACACACAGGTCAGAGCCAATGGATGGTGATCCCTCTTATTCTGGCAAATGCAATTGCTTTGAGGAGGAAAGAAGGACTTACTGGCCATGTGCCACCGATAATTTGGTGGCTTTGGGGGTGAAAGCATAGATTTATTGTTTCTCCTAAGATAAGTTCTTATTGTGTAGCCTAGGCTGGCTTTGAACTTGTGTTCTGCTTCAGTCTCCCAAGTTCCAAGATAACAGCTGCACACTACATTGATATTCATGAATAGCAACAAACTTCGGCCATAGTTTTCACTTCCTATGAGGAACAAAGTGATAGAATTAATGGTATAATTTCTAAAAATGAAATCAAAGTGGTCATGGCTCACAGCCCCATTCAACAATATACCCAGGGGCTGGAGAAATGGTTCAGCTGTTGAAAGCACTGGCTGCTCTTGTAGTGGATTCTGGTTTGATTTTCAGCATCCACATGGCAGTTGACAATTGTATGTAACTCTAGTTCCAGGGGATCCAATGCCCTCTCCTGGCATCCTTGGTACACTCACAATGCACATTTATGCATGTAGGCAAACACCCACAAGTATAAGATTTTTAAAAATACTTAAAAATAGACATGCAATGTCTCCAGACTTGTGCTGTAGATGGAAAAGACCCCAATGGTGGGGTTGGTCATCTTTGCTGTTCTGATGCATGAATAAGAAATGGAGACTCCACAATACTGAGTGATTCAGTTGACTTCACCATTGACATCAAATGTATTCATAAGATTGTTCATGAGGCTCAGAGTTTCATCATTAGGGTAGAAGGAACTGGTAGAATCTGAAGCATATCATTAAAAAAAGGAGGTGGAAGGAGGCATGGCATACATGCTTAAAATCCTAACTCCTACAAGGTTGAGACAGGAGGATTGCTGGAAGTTTGAGTCTACCCTGGGCTACAGATTAAAACTACTACTCAGTGACTCTTCCCTCCCCTAAGAGGTGAAATCAAAACATGATTCTCAGATAAGCAATACTATCTAGGTAAATGAAGTCACAGAGTGCCACATAAACTAAGGGATATAGTTACATGTTTTGCTGCCCTGCTGCTAAGGTCAAAGTCTGACATTACCAGAAAGTCCCAAGCTTGGTGCAAAATGGGAGACTCCCTTTGTCAGCAGGGCTTCTCCTTCTTGGACCTTGTCTGAGGAGCCCAAAACCCATATACTCTCTACTTGCAAAATGTCATGTAGCCTTGGTTAGGTTACAGGTTCAGCTCCCTTTCTCCTGATAAGAACCCCATAACTAAGCACCCGAGATTCCTGGAATCTCCCCATGTCTTTTCAGTACTTTAGCCTTCACCCAATTACCTTTGCCCACCCTAGATATTCCTATCTTCTTCCCCAAAACTATGCAACCCATGATTCACCCTGATTGAAGTTGATCTGTCTTCTCAAAGTGGATCCCGGAATGACGGACATCATTTCCATTTGTATTCATGGGCCTTCTGAAGCCCTGTCCATCAAACCTGCTCCCTTCATCCTTGTGGGCCTAGGAGAAGGGAGACCCACACGGCTCACTATCATTCTCATTGCCTAGACTCAAATAGCACATAGGAAGCCATAACCCTGATGGGGATGATGGACTGACAGGGACACAAAGACTCAGAGGAGCCAGATTCCAGAAAACATCACAGGAGCAGCAGCACAGAGAAGGTGCTCAAACAGTAAAACTGACAAAGATCAAGTGAAAAAAAAAAAGGGCTAGAATCAAGTAACTAAGAGGGACTTCATAGGCATAGTGGGTAATGATGGAGGGAGAGCAGGTTGGTAAGGTACCATGTGGTAAACATTGAAGACATGATGAGGAAAACTGAGACTGGGTACTGTGCCTGTGTTGGGGAGATTTATGATCCTAGAAGAGGCTGGTGGAAGAGACACACCTCCAATTCTCTGTGCACTCATTGTAGGTAGCTGAGTCTAACCAATGATCATCTTCTTATATTGAACTTTTAATTAATGGCCTCATCAAGTGGCAGGTACCAAGGGCTCTGAAAGAGACCAGGATTTCTAAGTAGTTGCAGAAGGGTTAGCTCTGCTCTTGGCAGACCCTGAAGAGTTGAGGCCAAGGCTGTTTGGTATTCTGCTCTTTCACATTAACAATGAGAAGACGAAAGCTTCTTCCACATGGAAGTTTCAAACCAACACGGTTGAATGTTGGCAGGAAGGGACTATTTTTCCTTATTAGAACTTACCCTGGGATGGAGACTTACATTCTGAGAAAAGTAAGGAAGCCTACGAAGGACAAGATAAAGGTTGAACAGTCTGAATAAAAAATGAAGTATGATATTGGAGGGAAATCATTACCTGAAGTGGAAAGTAACAATTAAGGGTCTCATTGAAAAGGAAAGAGAAATACAGAAAACACACGTAAACTTTGATGTAAGGTTTGACACAAGTTAAAGCATCTAAGAGAAATGGAATGAAGTCAAGATAGGAAGCTGCTGTGAGATCTTTGTAAGTCATTTGGTTGTGGGCAGGAGTGGATCATAGCATTGTTTTTAAGTCTACAATGGTAGGAATCACATTTAAGCCGTATGCAGAGTGTGGTTGCATTATCTTATTCTATAGGAAGGACCTGTATCACCATTATAGAACATATGGTTAGTCTGTTAGTAACAGAGCAACTGATGTAGGATTTAGTGTAAGACCCTATCGTCAAGGATAAGAATGAGGCTTGCATCTAGGGGTATCAGTAAATGTTCTTGATAAAAGACTTTGTTCCTATAGAAAAATTACAGTGAAATTGTTAGAAAGCTTTCCTGCTTCCTATGGCTCTCTGTTTGCTCAACTGTTAAAGACAAAAAAAAAAGCAAAAACAAAAAATCCTTGGAATTTTAGTGCTTTCTTGGAAAACAGGTGAAAGAGAAATACCACCACCTGCAGCAGACAACCTTTCAGAGTAGAAAGCCAAGTTGCTGGCTGGATCTCCACTGATTGAAAGAAGTGAAGTAGGGCACTGGAAAACACAAAACTGCCCTTCTAGTAAGGTCTACATCTCCTACAGAGAGGGTGTACTTTGCGTCATTTTTTTTTCTTTCAGGACATTTTCTCATAATGAAGACTCATGGGGGACAAAGGCACCTGCACCTAGCTAGGTGTTGACATTGGGGATCCTCATTGCTTTTTGAGAAATGAAACTGACAGCAGTTGCTTAAGTAGATTTTAAGGCTTTCCCCTGGAGCCTGCAACAGAATGTGAACATCATTGAATATGTGCATTTGGGAAAGTCAATAGATTCAGGGACCGAAGTTCAACCAAATGAGCAACATATGATTTGAAAAGATACTGGACAGAGATGCAAACATGGAAATAGGAGGTGGGAGGCCAAAGGACCCATCACTTCATTTCCAACAAAGACAAGATTCCAGGGGTGATGAACACTCTAGGTGTCATATAAAGTGACATTGAGAGATCTAGGAGCACATGGACCAGGGGGTGCTCGCATGTGGAGTAACAAAAGCCGGCCCCATGAGAACTATAGCCTACTCATCTTCCATCAAGAGGAGCTAACCCGGGGCCGAATCATATCACACTTGATCCCTAAAAGCACCTAGAGGACCACAGCAAGACATGGGGGGAAGAAAACAATTTAACAGGATGTGTTCCCCAGTGACTGCCACTTCTTACTTGACAGTAAAACTGGGGAGAGTAACTCATTGAGTCTATGGCTATTAAAAGAATACCATCAGCTGACAAAAACTAAACTAAAAAATTTTGATTATACCTCAAAGCATACTATTATTGCCTAATGTCTTACAATGGGTCCATATATTAGAAGCTATTTCTATTTTTAGTTTTATTTCCTCCCTAAGCTAAGCTCTACAATGTTATCACCTTATTCAGGATGCTGCAATGTCCCATAATTTCCCCGGATCCACCTTGTCATGTCTTAAAGGGAAGGACTGCCATCCCAGCACTCCATTATCTAACAAACAGGTCCAACATCCCCCTATTCACATTCTCTTCTCACAAGCCTGAGACGGAATCCAGATGTGTCTGCATGTTGATGAAGATGTTTCAAGGGCTAGGGATGCTACAGTAACACTGATGTTTCCCCAAGGGGGCCTGAGGTTCAGGATGGTGAAGTCTTTCTGTTCTTTGATGCTGCAGAATTTGAGTGAATTTTTACAGAGATATTTGCATGGGACTGAGTATCAGTAACACTTGCCCTATGTTTGGACCCATGGGTGCTTTTCCCTGCTTCTACAATAAGGAAAACACGATGTTCGGAGTTTGAGGCAAGAGGAATTTTGCTGCACCCTCTGCTATTGTTTGGCAGCCAGAAACATTGGTAACTGTATCACATCCATCTGAATTGAGTCATTAAGGAGAAATGGGGACATTTATCTATCTTTAGCCTTCTGTTTTGTCAAATGACAAGAAATATTGTCATGGCATTATGTACACACATTAAAACTACAATATTTGAACGTGACCAAATACAGATGTGTCTGCATGTTGAAACATGGACCAGGGATACTACGGTTACACTGAAGTTTTCCAAAGGAGCTTGAGGGTGTTTACTGGGCCATTTTCCCACCTGAAGTTTACTGATTCTGCTTTATGGAATATGATTATCTGTTTGGCAGGAGCTGTTCCTGAAACTCCTCCTGGAAGCCCTCATTCTGTTCTCTTTACTAATTATCTTCGCAAAGGCCATCAAATGTGACTCTCCTCACTACAAGTTCAAACAGAAATACTGGAATGGTGACTGACAGGATATTAGCCAAGCATCAGTAGAAATGTACTGATAGAAAAGGACTTCACCATCCTGAACCTCAGACCCCCTTGGGAAAACATCAGTGTTTCTGAAGCATCTCTGGCCCTTGAAACATCATCATCAACAAACAGACACATCTGTATTCAGTCTTAGCCTTGTGGGAGGAGAACATGAATAGGTATTTATGCCTGGTTCATAAAGACACACTGGCCATATGGCTGGCTTACATCATTTTAAGCCATTGACCTCAGCATGATGGACATCTTGGTTGATACTATGTTTTTGTCTTGAAGGTTCATCTAGGAAGTACAGGATATTTAGTAGCATTTAAGACATCTACCTATGAAATATTATCTCTGGGGACAACAAAAACAGGATAGAAAGTAACCTTTGTTAAGGATCAGACTCTTACGTATTAATTTCCTCATCTGTAAATCAATACTAAGGAAAGGGGAGAGTTGCTGTTTACAGGGAAATAGATATGGTACTTTAATTTTTAAAAGAATTTTTCAAATGTGTGTAGTTGTGTATATGCGTATATGTGTGTTTGTATGTGTTATGAGCATGTGTGTGTGTACATACGTGTGTCTGTGTGTGTCTGTGTGTGTCTGTGTGTGCGCTTCCAGAGACTAGAAGGCGGCATTGGATCACCTGAACTGGACTTGCAGGTGGTTGTGATTCTCCAATGTGAGCACTAGGAGCTGAGGTCGTCTGGAAAAGCAATAATTGGTCTCAAACCCTGAAGCTGTATCTGCTCTGTGACTGTAAAGCATTACTATTTTATAGACACATTTGTGGATGACAGGTTTGGTATGGCTCAAATATGACTCATCTGGCATAACAGACAAGGATGTTAGGAGAGACTCATCTCTTTTTTCAGCTATAAAATTTGGGGTTCTGTATTTACTGGTGTCGCTGTGTTTTTAAATCCTATATTTGAATGCAAGATGGAGATTTGAGCCACTTTATCACTGAAGTTTAAGGTTGAAGATCCTACTAAGAAAGAAAGAAAGAAAGAAAGAAAGAAAGAAAGAAAGAAAGAAAGAAAGAAAGAAAGA
>NW_021605000.1:1830216-1855999 GCF_004785775.1 Grammomys surdaster | reverse complement strand
AGAAAGAAAGAAAGAAAGAAAGAAAGAAAGAAAGAAAGAAAGAAAGAGAAAATTAGAGTGTGATTAATTCTTGTAGAATAATAAATACCTAGGCTTCTAGAAGTCTATTAATGCGTAGATATTGGAATTAAATCAATGGACCTCAGGTGCTGAGTGATATAGTCTTGTATGCTATACCCATGGTCCAGAAACAAAGAGTTCAGCCTGGCTGCTGTCCTGAACAATGTTCCAGTCCAAAGAAAAGCACAAGGGATGGTGGGCATGGCTTTACAGAAGACAGCTTTAAGGAGGGAGCCCCCACCCCCACCCGTGTTCCACCTGAGATCAAAGCCTATTGTTCAGTGTAGCTAAATGGACAACCTACATGGGAGGCCAATTCTGCTCACAGCAGGAGTGAGCTCTCACTGAAGGCGGAAATATTTTTTCCCTTGTCCTCAGTGAAACTGAGAGAGAACCCCAGTCTTGTTCATTATACATTTCTGAGATCCAAACCTTTAGACACCTTTCGGAAATCTTACAAGTTTGAAAGTTTGCCTGGAGGACTCTTTTCATTCTTTTTCTTAAATAGGATGAACAAAAACACCTACATGCAAGAGATCCTTTGCACTCAATTTTGTTCTTTTATTATCTCTTCCATGGGAAAAGAGGGAGGTTGCCGAGTGCAGCTGTTAGATACAATTCTGTTGGTTTATTTATTTATTTATTTATTTTTTGTGCAAGCCGCTTTCACATAAAGGCAGGCAGCAAGGGGAATACAAAAGATTCAGATGGACAAACAAATCAAAAAAATGAGCAGAGTTGAGAACGAGTCTCCAGTGGCTGCTGGTGATGACTCACGGCGACTAAAAACAGACTGTGGCACTGGACACCAAGGACCTAGAAGTGTAGGAGACAAAGTGAAAAGGGCAACCTGTGTTCAGGGCTTAATTCCTATTAATGGGATATCAGCAAATAAATCCAAAGATGACAAAATATTCAGAAACTTGAAATGATGTTTTCACTTCACTTTAACTACATACTAGTCTTCCTAAGAGACATGTACAAGCCTGATGGAACACCTATGACAAACAAACCCATTGGTCATCCAGCACATTGTAAAACACACTTTAGTTCCTTTTGATTGACAGCAGAGAAAGCAGCACATTCTTTTAGTTTATTAAAGTATCTGGCCCTTTAAATTTCAGTAGATAAAAGGAAATATTGATAGAATAACAAACATGTTCTTCTTGGTCTTAAACCTGTGGTAAAATGTCGCTGACAGAGTAATTATGGCTGTTTCATATGATCAGCACATATGTGCTCCTTGGTAAACCAATTTAATTCCCATTCATGCTAATCTCGTTAGTACCCACTCAGAGAGCAAGGAGTCCTCTTAATAAACTATTGATTCATTCGAGCCACTTAGACAGGGGTATGAGGTGGGAGCAGAGGGGACATCACCATTCCATCCACCACCATGTTTCTTTTCTGAGAATATTTTCCAAACATTAGTGAGTACTAGGTTATAATTCATACGACAGGGAAATGAAGAACATGGATAAAGACAGTGAGTGACAGGCCTCAGTCTGTGAAAACAGGGGGAGCTGGGAAGGAGTTGTTAACTGAGGTCTGACCCAAGATACTACAAAGAAAAGGGGAATTTTGTTTCTAAAACAAGGAGAATGGAATTCGTATTGATAAGTTCTAATTGAATTGAGTTTTTCTTAGAAAAAAAAAAAAGAAGTCAAATTAAGAGCCAGTGAGCGCTAATCTGCAACACTTCTAGTTCTGTCTATCTTCCCTCTATAGAAGAGTTCAGTAATTTCTCTGGGACTCAGATGACCACCCATAGGTCAGATCTCCTTGTCTTAGCATCCTTTGATCAGCCAAGAGGCAAGATGGGCTCCCCAGAGGGCTTGTGTCTCCATCTCTGTGGCTTCATTGAATACAGCTTTGTAATGAGGCTGTGTGCCATAGGCCAGCCTGGGACTCATGTTGCATGCAGTAACAAGTTCTGTTATTCCCCCCCCCCCCACTCCCGCCCTCTTTCCGGATCACTCTGGAGCTTCTAAAGCTCCAGGTGTCTTATACGCTCCAGCGAGGTGGGGTTGGGGGCAGTGTCATAAAATAGAGAAAAAGCGGCAGACAGAATTTTGTTCAGGACCCACCATCCAGCTTTAAGATAAGTCATTCGACCTCCCTGAGACTCAGTTTCCCTTATCTCTAAAATAGCAAATGATGATCTCTAGAAACGCACTACATGCTTGCAGTGGTGGTGTAAGGGTCAAAACTACAATGGAAAAAACGACCTTGTGCATACACTGTATCTTAGCTGAGAAATGACTTAGGAGAAAAAACAAAACAAAACAAAACTGGAAGGCCTGGTCTCAATTCTATCAGGTTTCTGTGAGTAACAAAAGAGAAGTTTACCCTGGGTGGGTGGGGGTCGGGGAGGGAGTTCTTAACACAGATTAGCGGGGTACTAGTGCTTATCCTTTGTGGATGAGTCCTCAGAACATAAACTGAGATAGGAGATGCTTAGATACATGAAATCTCCTTTTCTGTTATGCGCATGTTTGGTGCTGATTATCCATGGAGACCTGAAGAAAAAAAATACTGCAACACATACTCTTAATACACAAATATTAAACTGTCTTTTCTCTACCGACTGGTAAAAAAATATATTATATTTTGATATTTTTTTTCTTTTTAAATTATTTCTGCTATCCATCCCAGCCGAAGTCGCGGCCTGTCATCTGGTAGAACTTGCGATTGAAAGGACGGTAAAAGTCCCGCAGCTGCCGCACCACCTCGCGCGCGATGGCGGGGTGTGCACGGCCCTTAGTCTTGCCCAGGCAGTGAGGCTTGCCGCTGCCCTCCGCCTTCTTGAGGCACGGGAAGCCCTTGGTCTGGTTGAAGTAGAAGTGCTTGTCGGTGATGATGCGCTTGAGGCCCAGGAAGTCCTGCACGCGGCGCAGTTCGCCGGCCGGGTCACTGACCAGCCGCTCCCCGCTCACGAAGAGCATCTGGCCGAGCGGGAAGTGGCGCAGCCAGGGCTCCAGGTGCTTGGCATACAGACCGATCTGGATGGCGCTCCAGGACGTGTCTATGAGGCCCGCGCTGCGGTTGCGGAACGTCAGGCTCTCGAAGCTGGGGATGTCCGGCCGCTTGGACAGTGTCTGCGTGTAGTCTGAGATGGCCCTGGTCACCGGGTCGCGCACTACCACGATGAGCTTGGTGTCCTTGGACATGGCCGAGATGCGCGCGGGTGCCTCCCGGGTCACAAAGTAGCTGGGCGTCTTCTCCATGGTGATCTGTCCCTCAAGGGTTCTGGGCATCAGGTCCCTGCAGGAAAGCAAGAAGGCATGTTAGAATCTGGAGAGTAAGCCAAGTCCCCTTTTGGACCCCAAGAACTGGAAAAGGCCACCCAGTCTGGGTTCAGACTCCCCCAGTGGGTTGCAGTTCCAACTCCCTGACTTCTTGAATGCCTGGTGGCAGAGACTGCTTTGCTTTCCTTGAGTACATCTTTTCATCTCAACACTAGTGGCTAGATGTGAACATATATAAAAACAATAATTTTGTTGTTTTTGTATTGAGGAAAATACAGACACCTATACTAGGAAGTTTCCAAAAATCTTAATTTTAATTCCTAATGTAAATAATGTCTGTTTTGTGCTGGTGAATGAATCTGTCAGTGCTTTCCACTCTGGCTTGCATTTTATGCATAAGTCTTTGTTCTACACCATTGGGACAAACACTGGACATAATGCCCCTGTCATACAGTTTTTGTGGCAATTATTGAATACATCTCAAGACTCTGAAATGCTCCCAACACAGAATAAAGGCTCTGTTAGTTATTGTTAGCCAACTACAATAAGCAATGTCGATGTGCTCAGAAGGTGAACTACATTGTCACAAACACGATTACAGTGCTATCAAAACACATTAAAAATACCCGATGCCATCCTGTCCATGGCTGTCTCAAGTCTTAGAGTAGTGCTGCCCATCATACAAAAGCTAACATTTCTCTCAACAAGGATTTCTTCATTAACAAAAGGATCTCTTTATAATATTTATTTTATTTTTTAGTTCTGAGTTTCTCTGTGAGTTTGTACACATAGTTGTAGGTGCTTCTGGTGGCCAGAAGTGAGAGTTGGATCTCCTGGATCTAGAGTCAGAGATGAATGTGAGCCCCCTGAGGACTCTGAACTCTGGTGCTCTGAAGGAGCAGCAAGCACTCCGAACCACTTAGTCATCTCTCCGGCCCCTCCTTTTCAGCATAATATCAAATCATGCAACTGTCCTCCCCTAACAGTGATTCACTTATCCCTAATTCCAGTTACCTGCCTCCAACAACAGTCAAAAAAATATTACACACAGATTCCAGGAATAAGCAAAATCCATAATGTTTAAATTGCAAGCCATTCCAAATAGCATGGTGAAATCTCCCAGAGACCCCTCTGCCTACCCAGAACACGAGTCATTCCTTTGCCTGGCACACCCATGTTGTATGCACTACTTGGCCTTTAGTCACATAGTGGCTAACATGGCAATCAAGTTAGCTGCCACATTATCAACGTTCCTCTGCAATGGAGGCCCCAAAGGGAAACAGCAGGAATGGGGCACCAGAGCACAGCACACAGGAGCACGCATTTAATTAACACTGCAGCTGCATGAAAAGGTACAGGGCATGTAGACAAAATAAAGGTAGCATGAGGGGCTGGTATTAGCCTGGATTTCAGACTCGTTCCTAGCTGGGGCTCTTGGGGGGGGGTAGTAAGAGAAGGCCTCATGTGTGCAGAGTAAATGGCTTTTATGTCACACAAAATACTTATCTGCACAATTCCTGAGGGTTCTATCTTGTCTGTAATGGTTAGAAAAGTCCTGATTGTCATGCTCTAAATGTCTTCGTTTCTTTTCTTTTCCTTTAATGTTTGATTGGAGTCACTTCTGTCTAGGGCTGATAATGTATGTGTTGTGGGCAGGAAGGGTAGTGTGATCTCTGGTGAACTTTCCTCTTTCCCCTGGATGGTCACTGTGCTGCTCTAACATTGCCTTGTCTTGTGTTGATTTGGGGCGATTTTGATTCTCCTATAAAAATGATGTAGTGAGTACTTGCAGCCACACCTCCACGTTCAGCTACAGTTCCTGCATTCTTCCTTTCCTTATTCCTTCTTGGTTACGCCTCCTTTTTTAATTCACTGATTTGTATTCTAGCTTTTTAAAAATGTTCCCCCTTAAAGCTGTGCTTAGTTGGTCCCTTACAATGGGTTTGATTGCCTTTTTTGTTTTTACCTTCCAATTTGTCTTCTCAAGTCATAAAGGCACTTTATTCTCCAAGACTCACTTTTCACGTGGGACTTGACCAACTTTCTTAAATACCAGCAGTCTAGTCATTCACCATCAATACTTATTGGTTTCACTAAAGAGTTCTGCTTTCTCTTATGATGCAAGTATCATCCACGGCTGTATTTATTTTGAATTTTAATGGCTATTTTGCTTTCCTAATTTTGTAGTGTCTATTTTGCATTCGGACTAAAAGGATGCACTTTTAGTACACATCCAGCACCCTGTTAGCACTTTTAGTGTTGGGTCTTTCTCTTTGTTGGTGTCTTAGCACCTGCCCCATCTTCACTGTTTGCTAAGTAGACATTAATTGGGAAATGTCAAATATAAAAGATTAAAAAACATGTTAAGTAAACCTCAGGCATATCCTATCTCCTCCCGGAATGCATAACAATGGCCAGTTTCATTTATGAGCCTCCCCATCTCTACCCTGCCCCATTTACTCCCTAACTATGCCAACTGGATCCCTTTAAAGCCAAATGGCAGACATCCTCTCAATTACTTTGCAAGTATTTCTTCTCTCATGTGGGTTGTTTCTGGCACACATTCCTCAGCCTTGTGTGTCTAGTGCTAACAATGCTTTGGCTTATACAATGGTGCTTCCTCCCATGTTTGCTACTTTGGAAACGTTAATCAAGTGACTCTACCCTTCTTGGAGGAGGGAATGCTAGTTGTATATTTGATCTATGGTGCTTAATTTCTATTTATAACTCTGAAATACACTTGTGATTTATTTTGTAAAATGATGCACCACATTAACCATCTCTTGATATACCTTATGATCCAGACATAGGTGAGCACAGCTCAAAACAGGTGTAACATCACTGAGATGCCCATTGCCCTTCCTCACCAGTACATGCCAAAGACTAAGAAATCAGCTAGACCAAGTGCTTCTGGAACTTAAGATGCTCTTATACAACACAAACCAGGAAACCTGGCCAGAAATGGTTGAACTCTCCCAGTAAAAGAAATTTGATCAAATTTATGGGAAAATGTTGAGTTTTAAGCAAACACCAAATACTCAAATACTCCGGAGGGGCAAGGGCTCTGTGTTGACATAAAAACACAGGGGCAGATTCCTGTCTCCTTGTCTGTAATCTCTAAGTTATAACTAGTTTACTTCACATTTTGCCTGGAACCTGAAAGAGAGAGCAGACTGCTCTTGGGAGTTCCTGGCTGGCTTGTCTTTGGGAGCAAACAGACCCCCAGGAGCCTTTTTCAGAGATTGAAGCTTCAGATTGCACTTGGCCAAAACAAACACTACTGAACCTCTGAAAAAGAATTCATATTTTAAAAAGCCTATCCTAAATAAATACTTGAAAAGAGACAGCCCAAACAGGACTTCCTAAGAAAGCCATTCTTATCACCTCCTGTCACTCATGGAATGGGGAAATCCGACTAGTTACTGTGGGAGTAAAAATTCATTATATCATGGAGAACAACTCAAGATTAAGAGTTCTGGACATTGATTGCATAACGTGTATCTAGTTAATACTCTTGAACCTAAGGACACAGAGACAGTCCATTTTATGCTGAGCACAGTTTACAGCAAGTTTTTAAAGCACTCAAGAAGGAACAAAGGCTTTGAGGGGTGGATCTAGCTAGATTGTGTCTTTTGGCTTAAAGATGACTAAGCACTGGAGCTAAGTACTCAAAGGGGGATGAAATGTGTTTCATTTTCATCTTGCTAGACCAAAGGGAGATAAAATAATTTTTGACCATTTGTAAAGTTGATCTGAAATCAGAAAATGGGGTTTGTGGCTTATACCTTCTAACCACTGATAGGATGGGGCAGGTAGAGACAAGTTGTAACTTGATTTACTCAGTTTTTTTTTTTTTTTCGTTTCAATAGAAAAGTCAAGGCAAATGGCTCAGGAATCTGGCCTGTAAAGGACTGTCAGAGTGACTTTGCTCCAAAGTGTGTACCAAGCATTGCTCTGAAGGGAGTGGTGGCCAGTGACTCGATTCCCAATGGCAAGAGGACTGAGGAGTCCAGACAACAGAACCCCAGATAAAACCAGAGATGCCTTCTCTGCCATGACCCTGGGGTATCCAGCACTGGCCCACTGGGTACGGACGTTAAGGATGCCTGGCTTGAATATCATGAACTTGTCACTGTCTTTGGAGAGACCCAGATTGACTGGTTGTTTGGGGAGAGGTGAACATGGTCTTTAAGTGGATTCAGTTATCAGAAAGAACTGTTTGTCAAAGTTTGTGTCTGCTTCGGACACCATGCCAACATCAATTTGGAGCTGATCTGTCACTGAGTAATCTCTATGGGTCTAGGGGTTGTTCCTGGAGCTGTCTGCACTATAGGAAATGTTAGAGCCAAATGAGCCAGGGCAGGCAGGCTAAGTGGGTTGTTCTTTTCTACCAAAGCCAATGGTCAAGACCATAGTTTCTGGTGGGACTGCTTTCTCCACACAGAGCAGGGTACACACCACACTTGCCGTTGTGTTGGGCATCTAGGATAGTATAAGAATCAGGATGCCCCTTTGAATTAGGTGGCCAATGCTTCACCATTGTCTGCATACAGACAGCTCTGTTACTGGGCAAGACATCCAGAAAGAGCCACCCAGGGCACTCAGCAACTGCATTTAGTATGATACTAATCCAAATAAGAAGGTAAAAAAGGATCCATGTGTTCAGGAATTCTTACCGATATGAGCCCATTTCCCCTGGATTCCCATTGTCCTCATGCTGCCTTCTTGGTCCCTGTCTTCCCTGTGTAACTGATGCCAACCATTCTCCAGAAGTAGCTTCAAATGACTGAATGGAAGGAAGGATGTTTGGGCAGGTCGGTGGGGAGGTGGATAGTTGGGTGGGTAGGTGGGTAGACAGATGGATGGATGGGTTGGTGGGTGGATGGATGGATGAATGGGCAGATGGACCAATGGATGGATGGATGGATGGATGGATGGATGGATGGATGGATGGATGGGTGGATGGATGGATGGATGGATAAATATGCCTTTCCTATTAGTTTTTACTAAATTGTATTTATTCAACCTTGACCGATAACCTTTTACTATACAATACATGAGAACAAATCCAATATTGCTTATAGATATAAGCAAGCTAAAAATTTACAAGAGTTGCCTGATGATTCCGAGGGAGGAAAAATGTTTAGAATGTATTAAAGAAACAAATTAATGAAATAAGTTGGAGTAAATGAAAAGTAAAGATGTTCATCAAATAATACCATCGAGTGGGTAAAGAGACAAACCCCAGCATGAAAGAAAATGTTTTACAAACTGTTTGTCTGTCAAGAGCCATATCTGTGATACATAAAGAACTCCTACAAGTCAATAAGTTAAATAAATAAGTAAGTAAACAAACAAAATGAGAGAAAAATGAACAAAAGCCTTGAATAACCATTTCATAAAAAAACCACAGTATTCAGATGTTTCATTAATTCTTGAGAAGTTATTAGAATTGATTATTTATCAGGAAAATGGAAACTAAAACCCTGTATCAATACCACAACCTGACTCATCCACCCATACTACTAGAATAAAAGCGACTGAGGTTTTTCTAGTGTGGGTGAAGGATGTGCAGCAACTGGAATATTACTAGTGGAGCACAAGCTGACACAGTGACTCCAAAGCTGGTCAGCACCATTTACAAGAGTCAACCATATGGCAACTAGTGATAGTCCACAGCTGTCCATCCATGGTCACATAATCATGAGGGTTCCAAATTCAAGGTACCCAAATGCTCATCAAAACCAGAATACACCCAACATATACACCTAACACGGCACCATCAGAATGGACGGCTTCACATCTGCCAGTCACACTGGCTTGTGTATGAGACTCACAAGGAATGCTAGTCAACTCAGCCAGTCCTGGCACGGCATCTGCTGTGTGACCACCGTGGTGGTTTGAAAGAGATAGTCCCCCAGAGTCTCTGGCACTTGAATACTTGGTCCTCAGTTGATGTCCCTGTTGGTGGGAGTTTAGGAGATATGTCCTTGGTGGTGGAAGTTCATCACTGAGGTGGAGTTTGAGAGTTTAAAGGCCTGCTCCATTTCAAATTTGCTCTCTCGGATTCCTGATGGTTTGAGATGTAAGCTCCCATCCGCCATGCTTGCATGGTGCTTGCAGGCCTGCCTCCTCTCTGTGATGGTGAAAGACTCTTAACTATCCCTCTGGACCTGCCAGCCCCAAATAAACCTTTCTTTCTATAAATTGCTCTGGTCATGGTGCTTTATCTCAGCAACAGAAAAATAGCTAAAATAGCTTCCTCCATGAAAAGTTGGTGATCAGAACTTGGAAGATGGTGAAGTACTCACCAGGAAAGTGTGACAAGCCAAGTTCAGACCACCAGAAATACATAAAATGTCAGACACAGCACTGTGTGTCTGTAACCCTGGCACTAGAGAGGCAGAGACAAGAACATTTTGGGGGCCCAGTGGCCAGCATGTTCATCCAATCAGTGAACTCCATGTTTGTCTCAAAAAAAAAAAAAAAAAAGGAGAGTCAGAGAAACATTTTGAAGAAGATACTGGCTTCTAGCCTCCACATTCTTGTGTGTGGCTCCCCTCACGTCTGCATGTGGGCTTGCACACGCACTTGCACATGTGCATACAAACACACCCTCACACACAAACACACACACCCATAAAACAAAAAACAAACAAACAAAAAAAACAAAAACAAATAAATAGGAAACTCCTGTATCTGACTAGATACCAGAACAGCTGCTGTCTGTAGGGAATCAGTTTGGGGAAAGAAGAACGAAAGCTTCTAAAAAGATGGAGTCCACCTGCCTCGTCGCTTCTTGCACAGTGTGTCCACTGTGCATGAACCTGTGGTGGAGCTGTACACTCCAGTTTCTGTGCTTTTATGTATTTGTTATAGTTGAATAAATATTTTACTACACTTATAAAAAATAAATGGCCAGTTTCCCATAAGGCTCCAAGAAAATCATGTGTTTCATAAAGCCCAAACAAAACAAAAATCACTTTTGCCAAACCCAGCATATCTCTGAATTGTAAAAATATAGACGACAGAAGAAAAGTAGGGGTTCACTTATTTAGGATTCCTGGATCCCGCTCATGATCACTTTCCTCTTACCTCAGATAAACAGTGAGAAGAGGAACTGCGTAACCTCTATCCTACACATGGATGCCTAGTCTCACATCTGGAGCACAGAGATGGGCACTACCATAGAGAAGGTGCGAAAGAATCGGGCCTGTGGGAAGGGATTATCTGAAGATAGTTTTGTAAGTGGTGCTTGCAAAATGCTTTAGAAATAACATTGTCATTTTATCATTGAAAATCTGAGAGATAAAATGGGCCCATGTCTCCTTGTATATAATTAATTAATACTAATATGTATATTATATAATAATTAATACCAGTATAATAACATATATACTAATAGTAATATCTCCTAGATGGTAATAAGTGATCCTCTCTGTGTTTGGGACTTGTTTCTTCCTATTGTATCAGATAAGAAGCCAGCAATGAAAGGGGTTTAGAAAAGGAATTCACAAACAAGGACTTAAAATAACAGCTTGGGCAACCACTGGAGAAAATGAGATCCCAAGAGAGTGATCCAGAACACCATGGAAGAATCAGAAAGCCTAGGCTCAGGACTAAAGACAATGAGATGAAGTACTTGTTTGTCTCCATGAACAGGGCAGTCATGTGCCTCAAAACCAGTGGTTCTCAACCTGTGTGTCCATGAAGGACACACATTGGGGGTTGAAGCACCCTTTCACAGGGGTCACCTGAGACCAGTGGAAAACACAGAAATTTACATTATGATTTATAACAGTAGCAAAATTATAGTCATGAAGTAGCAATGACAGCATGCTATGGTTAGGGGTCACTGCAGCAGGAGGAACTGCATTAAAGGGTCTCAGCATTAGGAAGGCTTTGAACTACTGGGCTAGACTGACAGGATGAGGGCATAATCAATGACATGGAAATGACTGGAACCTGTCTGCAGGTGAGGTTATGTAGGCAAATGCTTTAGAAAGGTCTTCCAATGTAATCCAAGTATGAAGCCCTTAGTGTGAAGGACAGAGGAGGGGAAGAGTAAAAGCCAAGTTCAGAGCAAGGACATGAGGATGCTGTAGATGATTTATATGGGGGTGACGTGGGTGTTTCCAAAGAAGATGACAAGGGCTTAAAGGCAGAAACAATGGAGACTACAAACTAGCACGTTGGGATGTGGTAGAGGTGATAATCCTTTCCCCACAAGAAAATAGAAAGATGCATGTGGTTTTCTATTTAGTGGAGTTTGAATTGCTTATAAAAAGAGGTTGTTTCTTCCCGAGAGCCTAGAGGGAGACACAGCATTCCTGTTGCTCTGAAGTGTGGCTGTTTCACAGTCTCATGAAAACAGTCAGTACAGCTTCACAGCAAACTCAGAACGGACAGAAACAATAGAGATTTTGGTCGCTTTCTGTCAGTAGTAGTTTGACAAAAACACAATTGATTTCATGTATGGCTCAGGACACAAATTTGTCTAACTTGATGCTGTGCAGAGTGATAACAGAAAGACCAGAGAATTGAGGACTGAATGGATTCTTGCATTTGATTAAAGCAAGTTTGTGATGGAGGAGACCTGCATATATCTTGTGCTTCCTTGAAATCAGGTGAAGCTCACAGATTGGGCTGGATTACAAGTAACAGATCCAGGGTAGTCAGGATTCAAGCTCAGGTCCTGGGAAGATCCTTACAAGAAAGAAGACAATGGACACTTCTGAACCACTTACCACAGACTGAGGTAGAAGAATCCTTCCTTACTCTGGTCTCACAACCACCAGAGGAGCTAAAAGTGTGAATTTTCATTTCAGAATACAGAACAACATGGTTTGCCCAGGGATAGTTATGACTACCAGGAACAGGATAAAATTCGAGGTCTTTCTCATATTAGAGTACACGTTCTATTAACCCTTCCAAATACTCAGGCAGCATCAGCCTGACTCCATCTAGCAGTGGCACTGGCCATCTTGGACATTGTGACTAAATGTTTAATTATTACATGTATTTCTTCCCCACCCCCATTCATCCTGGCATGTAAGCTGCCTGTTTCAAAAGCTGTCTTCTACAAGGGAAGCACAGCCGCAAGGGGAAGTGCTGGGTTGCAACTCAAGGGCGATTTACCTTGAGGGATCGATAAATCTGGTCAGTTTGCATGTGCATGCTCTTAGTCTGTCTCCTGTGTCTGTTTCTGCAAGCCTCCTCTGGCAGCAAAGTACACCAGCCAGGGCTTTCTCTCTGGATGGCCAATGTCTGCAGGTAGTCCCTGGAGATCCCTAACCGTGTGTCTGGAAGGGAGGAAACCACATTCAATCGGGAGCTGTCAGCTTGCTGTCTCTGGGGCCAGGGCTTGCTCATGTTAATATTTCTTTTCCTGCTGCTGTGATGTGAGACTCCTCTCAAACCGGGACTCGTGACTCTGGACAGGAAACTCCTTCTGCTGATGTTTGAGTTGGCTTCTGAGGGCGAGGGAGACTGATATGATGAACCAGCTCCCACACTGAACAAACTTGTATGGACCACTCTAATAATCATAGTAAGAGAAGTTAAATGTTCAGTTGAGAGTCTGGGATACTTCTCAGTGCTGTGGATAGTCAGTCAGCGCCTTCCAAGACTCTAAATGATCAAAGGACACACAGGAATGGAAGCGATTCTGACTGTCCCCGGATTCATGATTCATCAGGCACCAGAGTTTATTTTAAGAACAAAATTCCAGGGGAGTACAGAAAGTCCATGATTCTTGATTGCTCATTTGGAGAGACTTGGGAAAGGCAGAATATACATCTGTGGTCATCAACACTCTCTCTCTCTCTCTCTCTCTCTCTCTCTCTCTCTCTCTCACACACACACACACACACACACACACACACACACATACACACACACACACACACACACACACACCACCTTGAAAAAGGAGGGCAAGAGCTATCTTGGATCCCATGCTTAAAAAGCCACTACTCCTGTGAACACTGAGGATCTCCCAGTCAACCTCTGTCATCCATAATATCCATCACTGATGATCTAAAACAGCAGTTCTCAACATGTGGGTCTCGACTCACATAAAGGTCACAAATCAGATACCCTGCATGTCAGATATTTACCCTGTCAACAGCAGCAAGATTACAATTATGAAGTAGCAATAAAAAGATTTTATGATTGAGGGGTCACCACAACATGAACTTTTTAAAGGATCACAAATATTAGGAAGGTTGAGAACTACTGATCTAAAACTAGACCATAGTCCCACAATTTCGCTGTCCCCGGCGGACTTCACTTTGAACTCCACTGAAGCCTACTTCACAGATAAAATGTGGCTTCAGATGACATTTCTATCTCTGTCTATGTTGTCACAAATGCTATTCCAAGTACTAGCTGACTCATGGGACCAAGTCCTCCTCTGTCTGTCTGCAAGACCATCAATATCTAGGAAACCACATGGAGGGGTAGGGATATGTCACTTTGCTTCTCCATAAAGGGCTAAAGCCATCTCTGAGACTGAGGTTTCTTATACTGCTCTACCTTGCCTGCAGCTCTTACTCTGAGTTGCTGCCCCCCACCCTCGCAGGGATCCACCTGGGCAAACGCTAGCAAGTATGTTAGAGTTGGGAATGTAGAAAGAGAAGTAGAAACCCAGTTACGCTACCACTGGGGAAGAGAGTTAAGGATGGAGCTTAAGACGACATTTAGTGTATGTGCCCAATCATCATAAAAGTTTAAAAGAAAATCACTTTTATACTCAGCTAATCTTTACTTCACCTGAAGTACGGTCAAGATGATGTGGTGCTCAGAAGTACAAATATTCAAGAAAACTTACACCCACCCCCATTCTTAGAAAGGAATTTGCATGTTCATTTTAGCCAAATCTCTAAAGAAGTCAAGTCAAAAGTTCTTGAATGAGTCTGTGTATTTCTTGAATGAAGTCTGTGTATTTAAAAAAAAAAAAAGTTAGGAACATCTAAAATCAGAACAGAACATGAGTCTTACAAAACCACATTTAATGTAGTTAAAATGGCGACAAGTCTCAGAAATAAACCAGCAGTGTATCACATGGTCACCAGAACCAACGCTGGAAATTCACAAGCCCCAAGGGGTTTCCATGCTTATGAGCAACTAAATGACAGACAGAGAGACAAGACAAACCAAGAGAGATTATAGACAGATAGCAGAGATCCAGATACAGAGAAAAAGGGACAAATCATCCAAATTCCTCACGGCTGTCCCCCGGGAAGCTCCATAGAATTGTAGACTTGGGGCAGAGGACCCTGAGAAATCCCCTAAGTTCCCCAGTGACTTCCTATCACACTCGGTTCTACAGTTTCCGTGACACAAAGCTGGCTGAGGTCCTGTGTCTCTTAACCCTTACTCCACTCCTCTATAGTACTTCACTTTGTCTTAATTCTAAAATAGAGGCTGTACCCAGAGCATAGCCACACTGATGTTAGCTCCTGAAGAGTAAAATCTGTCACTATGCGCCATGAGTGAACGCCAAGGCAAGACAGCTGTAACTAAAACACAGCCCAACAACAGTGGGATAAATTCCCTAAATGGCTTGGAACCAGGAAGATTTGTTAAATGTGGGTCTTTGTTAGAGGTAGATTAGATTCAGCTCTCTTCAGCTTACCTGGAGCTTTAACTACTTAAGTCTACTACTTAGAAGATAGAAGAGAACTTTTTAATGAAACCATGGAGACCGTGGGCCAAAGCAGATGAGCACTTGGGTCCTCAGTGACTGCCTCGGCAACTCCCTGTCTGAGCTCATCCTGGCTCCTGACAGGAGTTTCATAAGTGATGGGTTTGAGAACTCATCACTGCCGAAATGCTGTGGCAGGGTCTTTAGCAAGCCTTCCTCATCAGCCTACAATTATCAGGCCAGTGCATGTGTGCAGCTGGAGATAAGGCAGACTGCCCACCCATGACTTGGCAAGCAACAACGTAAAGCTTGTAGTGGGGACAAACTAGTAAGACAGGAGCAGTGTAAATCTGAGACCACAGGGAGTCTCTTTGCTCCATTTTGGCAATGGTGGGCTTTGGCTTCTTCATCCCTTCCCCCACCTCTCCCAGCCACTTTTTTTTTCCTGTTTCTGAGTTCTAGACAGAGTAGCAATGAAATTTAAGGCCTTTTACATTTGGGGCAGGAGAAGCTCTCAAAACTATAATGCTGGTGGTAGCTGGTGGCCCAGAGTCCCTGGATGTTCTTTCTAAAATTGATCTTCAGCATCCTGGACAAACCTCCCAGTTTCCTTGATTTTTAAGCAATAGAAAACAATACAAATGTAATGCCAAAACGGCACCAAAAATAATACCAAACATTTGTCATAGCCTCGCTCTACAATGAGACATAGTAACGTTCCAGCATAATAGAGTTATAGCATGAGGCTGCTACCAAACCTCAGGAATGCAAGGAAGGAGTGTCTGTCAGCATGGCAAGGCCTCTTGCCACTGCGAAGGGGTATGCCCATCAATGGAAGGGAACACAGACAGAGAGTTTCTGGTGTTCATTCACACAGTCAGAAAGGATGTAAGTCTCTCATTCACGTGTACACGCTTACCATAGAAGCCATCACACCAGTAAGCAATACAGTGCAGCCCATAGTCCTAAATACAGACTCTCAACACAACATCATTCAGGCCCCAGGGAAATGTTTCCCCAAACCTCTTTCCCTACATTTTTGAAACAAAATCCCTCTGTGATAAGAGCATGTATGGGATGCACTGTTGCTAACGCTGGAGATGAATGAAAGCACTTCTGATTTGGGGAAGGATTTGAGTAGGGCAAGAAGTCAGTCAAAGGAAAAGACAAAGGAAGGACTGAACAGAGGTCTTCTGCTAGTTAACACGAAAGAGCCTGCAGCTGCTGTGTGTATGTGTGTATGTATATGTGTCCTTTGTCTCTCTTGATCCTGTTCGTAACTAAATGAGCTCACACTCACTTGTGAACACAGCATTTACACATGAAGACAGAAGCACGACTCTCACAGACACCAGGATTTCTGCTTGTGACAGGTTGATCTGTCTCAGGGAAGCAGGTCATTCATGACATGGATTCTGTGAGCACCTAGGAGGCATCCAAAGCTGGATCTCAGCATGCAATAAACAAAAAAGGCTCGAGAAAACTAAACTACACACTGTTAAAAAAATTAGACAGTCCATTTTAAATAAGTTGCATTTCAAAGTTTTATAGATTAAAACAATTTGTATTTTAGACTACACTGTATTGTCAACTGACACATGGCCAACTGAGGTCCTCTGGTGGCTTTCATTCTTTAACAGACAACTTTTAGATTAAGACACATGAAAATTTCTGGCAGACAACTTTTAAACTAAGACACAAGAAAATGACTTGGTTTCTTACATTTTACATTCCACTTTAATTTACATTTTTATCAGAGTATATTATAATTCCCACATTTCAAAAATTCTTTATATCTATGATCGCCAAACTAAACTCCATACTCCGAACCAACATATTTTCTTTAACTTTCTGATTCTATCTGTGTAAAACACAAATAACAAGCATCCTATAGTACTGGAGGTTGAAAGAGGAGGGAACAGTGAGGGACTGCTTAGCAGGTATGGGGTTTCCTTCTGAGGTCGTGAAGATGTCTAGAATCAGGTAATGCTGATAATTACCCTTTTTTTTAAATTCTCAAACTTTTGTGGAAGCAGCCATACTTATTTCTTTTTTCTCTTCTCTTTTTTCATTTATGTTTTTCCCTTTTCTTTAATTGTTTTTGAGAGGCTCAAATGTAATACGTAGCCTCAGATGGCCTGGAACATCTAACCCTCCTGTCTTACACACAGTCTATACAGCTTTTGAGCTGGAAGAAGTAAGGGGAAGGGACAGAAAACATGTGGCACTAAAATACTTACTATCTGGAACTTTTCAGAAAGCGTTTCTCAGTCTGTGATTGAGACCATTACTGTCAATAGAATAAAATTAATATGAGGAATATTGATTGCAACATAATTAGTATTTACTGAAGTTAAGGGTTGAAAAATAAATCTTAGTGTGTGAGTGCCATAGGTCATGATTTGTGTATATCTTTATTTTATGGCTCATCCAAATGCTGCCGGCCCATCCACAGCAAATCCCAAATGAGCAATAATAATTAAATTGAGTCATCTTTGGTGCTTTGCCAACTTTTAGACATAGGAAAACAATAGGTTTATGCTTATTTTTCTGTTTTATTGTTACCAAGGAATACTTGTCAAAGTAAGGGAAAACGCACACTTCATCTAACAGTGTATTAGCTTGATTTATAACTTTTTAAATGTTTAGACATGTGGTGTGTGAGCCTTCAGTGATACCCCTGTCCAGGGACTTGGAGATGTGAAGGGTGGACCCGAAGAGCATGCAGAGGACCCTGGGAAGTCATTAGGAAGAAAAATGAGGCAGACAGACAGGACCCTTGGTGCCAAATAAACCTGAGGGCTGTCAGGAACAGACTCTGCAAGCAAAGTGGTCCACATGTGCTATGTTCTGCTACCATAGCAGAGATGTCCCAAATGCCTCGCATCTGTGCACTGGACCCAAACCCTTCCTTCAGCTCAGGGACAAAGCCTTTTAGGCACTGTGCTGAGACTGAGGGAACACAACTGCTTTCTAAGGGGCTCTTCAAAAATATCTTCTCAATTATGTTGATTTTGAGATAATTGTATACATGCATGCAATGTGTTATGAATATATTTGTCTCCCATCCCCCCTTACATACCTTTCCCACTTCTGAAGAGCCCTGCTTCCTCCCAACTAGACCACCTCCTACTTTCATGTCTTTTTTTTAAATTTACATCTAAGGTTGTTTTATCTGCATGTATATGTGTACTATGCATATACCTGGTGCCTGCAAAGGCCACAAGAGGATGTCAGATACCCCTGAGACTGTAGTTATGGATAGTTGTGAGTCGCCATGAAGATGCTGCGAACCAAACCTGCATCCTCTGGAAGAGAAGGCAGTGATCTAAAAATGTGATCCCATATCTCTACCTTATATTCTCCCATCTGTGTGTATGTGTCTGTGTGTGTGTGTGTGTGTGTGTGTGTTTGTGTATATGTGTAGGTAGCCACAACAGTCTTCCACATCTCTTCCAATCATTCCATACCTCATTCCATGCTTGAGTTGGGATTTAAAGTCTTCTTTTTAAATTGTTGTGACTAAACAGGAAGCTATAACTGTATCCAGTACCGATGTGCCACCAGTGCTATATACTGCATTTCTCTCTAACCCTTTCTGTCTGTCAGGCTTCTTCCATCTTGTGTTTACTCTGTTCTCTGCAGAGATCTCTTAATTGTCACATCTCCACAGTCTCAAACCTAACACATGAAGTTTTCTCCCTACCTTACTTTTGCACATACTTTCTTGAGTGTGGTCTCCTCCATACAGGCTGAAGAATTAGGAAAATATTTATATAAAGTCCTGTCCCTTCTGCTTGTACATTGAATCTAGGATTTCATAGAATGCAGTGGTTGGTTTAGAAAGCAACAGCATTCTCTGCACCTGATGTCTATCAGTCTAGGGAAATTCATCGACTTTCATCCATACTGATTTGCTTTTATGTTCCCTAGCTATGTTTTGTTTTATATTTAAACTAATGTATAAAAACACACACTTGAGGGGTTCTACTCTGTAAGAGTGATGTATGATAAGTTTGCATAACTATCCATGATCAGAACATAAAACTGTCTCATCATTTGGCTGCAGTGGATTGCTTTGTTGCCCTGCTCTCCTCCCACCCTGCAGCTATCCATCTAGATCTGGTCTCTGTCACTGTAGCCTGTCCTTCTGAGAATGGTATCCAACCAGAATCATATGTTCTACGACCTTCAGCGATGGGCTCATTTCACAGTGCCTCCAAGTGTTGAGATCCAGTTCAAGCTGGTGCACACATCAGTAGAGCAGTCCTTTTGTGCTGCAATTTCTCTATTCCCCTGTCAGAGGATATTTAATTAGGTTCCAGTTTACAGTATTTAATTTGGTCCAAGTTTTCAACAATTATAAAAATAACCCCCACAAACTTTTGTTTTGGGGTTAATGAGTCTTTTTTTGCCATGCTAGATAGCAAGGAGAAAGATCAGCAGTTCAATTCTATATTTAACTTTATGGAATAGGTATGGAATGGGTGGAGAGTTGGGCAGTGTGTTGGACCACCTTGCTTTCTTCAGTGCAGAGCGTTACTGTACCATTTGCCTCTCATGTGAGTACTTGCATTTACTAGAGTCTTTTCAGTTTTGTGGCTGGCTGGGAGCTGTGGTTCAGGCCTCATGTACAGCATCAGTGGAATGCTTTGTGAACATTTCCAGACCAGGAAGAATACCAAAATTGAGTAACTGAAATATGTTTTTGTAACTGAAAAATTATTTCTTTGAAAAAATCCTAAAACCCAAATCTCTTAAGTAGGAGCATTGCAAGTTGAGGGATACATATGTAATTCACTGTGCACATCTACCAAATACATGCCATGCCGAATAACTCAGTAGGTCAGTTTGTGTTATTACTGTTATGCACAAGAACAGGTTTGTTCGCAACGAAGATTTTAATTTAGCAAACATCATTGTGGATCTGCTTGGGCCAAATATCCTATTAGAAAATAGAGCTGTTTGGATTACAACGTTCCTGCCTTCAAGAAATGTGCCCTCCTAGAGGGGGTAGACATTGTGATAAATGCATTTCAGAAGCAGAGTGACCATGCTGAACATGGTTTTATATCCAGAGAGTGTTGGTTCCGCCTAAGGAATTTAGAGGAGGTTGACCAAGCAGGGCTGCAAGAGCAGAGAGTGGGCTGCCAATGACAATGGCACCACGAGTGCCCTTCAAACTCTCTGCAGGGACCACATAACAAAGGCACTGCAGGTATGAGCAAGGGGCCATCTCCCCCACATTACATACAATTTGTGTTATCAGGAGCTTTTCACAGTGATTCATCAGGGTCAACTGAGAAACAGAATACTTTGAAGAAAGTGTTTGAAAACATGGAGGTAGGAGGGACTGAAGTATTCCCTGCTGAGGGTGAAATAATTAAAAGAAATACAAGTTCAAATACACCCATCCTCCTCCTGTAGAAGACATCCAAAGTAGCATTGGTAATGCATTCCCCAACACAGGACACAGACTGATCATTATTCACTGAGACTACAATTAGGGGATTGTTTTTTTAAAAATATATCAACACATTGTGGTAAAAGCCTATGACAGAGCATTTCCAGGGATTAAAAGATTGAGCTACATCTGTTTGTGATGACTTAGACAGACCTGCAAAATAATGCCAAGCTACTTTTTTGGTGTTTGATTTGTGTAGTTCTTTGCACATTCTGGATATTAGCTTCCTGACAGAGATTTTCCCCTCATTCTGTTTGCTCTTCTGATACTTTCTTTGCTGTACAGAAAGCTTTGGGGTTTTGATATAGTCCAATTGGAGTCCTGTTCCAAAAGTCCTTGCCTATAGTACATCTTAATGTGTATCCCCTAAGTTAGCCTCCAGAAGTTTCAGTGTTTTAGGATCTAAGTTGAGGTCTTTAATCCACTTGGAGTTAATTTTGGTTCAGGGTGAGAGATAAGCATCTAATTTCATCTTACTGTGGCTGGTACCTAGATTTGCCAGCAGCATTTGTTAAATAGTCTGTCTTTTGTCCACTGCATGTTTTTGACAGCTTGACTAGGAACTAGGTGGTCACAGCTGTTTGGGTTTACTTCATTTCTAAGTGTTCTATTCTCTTTTACTGGTCTGCAATCCTCTTTTTATGCTAGTACCACACTGTCCTTGTCACTATAGCTCTGCAATATAATTTGAGGTCAGCTCTTGAGAAATCTCCAAGTACTGTTTTTTCTCTTTAGGACTGCTTAGTCTTTTAATGGTCTTTTGTTTTCTGTTTTGGATTCTTGGAATGCTTTTTCTAGTGCTGTGAGAAATGTTATGCTGGGTTTCAAGTTGACATTAATTAGAGTCATCTAGGAAGAGAGGCCTCACTTGAGAAATTGCCTCCATAAGATTGGCCTTTGGGCATTTTCTTGACTGATGATTGAAGTAAGAGGTCTCAGAATACTATGGAACAGAGGCACCTCTAGGCAGGAGGTCCTTGGTTTTATAAAAAGCAGGCTGAGCAACCCAGAGAACAGAGTTCTTTGGGTACGGTCTCTGTTTTAGTTCTTGCCTTGAATATCTGCCCTGGCCTCTCCTGATGATGAACTATAACTTATAAACTAATTGAACCTTCTCTTTCTTGGGTTACCTTTTGGCCATAGCGTTTGTCATATCAAGAGAAGAATCAAACTAGGACAAATGTATTTGAGATTGTCCTAGGGAATGTCTTGAATCTGTAGGTTTCTTCTGGCAACAGAGATACTGCCACAGTAAACAGAACTGCCCATCAACACATGGGCTAATGAAATGAGGAACCACAAATGGCCAATAAGCATCTAGTCATTAGTGATATGGAAATTAAAATCAGAGCTGCCACCTTACCCCAGTCAAAGAGATTACCATCTCATCAAGGAGTCTGACAACAAATGTTGGATAGGTTATAAAGATAGAACACTTACTCACTGAGTATAAATTAATACAATTATGGAAATAACTTTGGATGTTCCTCAAAAGTTAAAAACGACTACCATATGACACAGTTATACCACTCCTGAGTATACACCCGACTAGTGACTAGTAAGGCTCTGTATTCTACTATAGAGACAATCACAGATAAATGTTTATTCCTATTGTTTTCACAGGAGTGAGGAAATACAATCAACCTAGTTGCATACAAAGGGAATAATGGAATACTTTTCAGCTCCTTCCCATTTTGCTGCAGATTCCAGTGCTCTGCCGTCACTATTAGGGTATGCCTAGACTAGCTTCTAGAGAATGAAAGATGAAGTGAAGTTGAGTCACCTCTGCTGCAACAGCTAACAGTCTCTTTAGGCCAGCCTGCAGCAACTGACTCCCCAGACATGTGAGTTCAGCCAAAATCATCAAGCCATCTGGTTGATCCACCGGTGACCACATGAGCCAGACTAGCTGAGATTCTAAGGTAGCATGCATCAGCTAAATGCCACAGATCTGCTTAATGAGTAGCTGTTGCCCGTCTGAGGTTTATAGTGATGTCAGGAAGCATTGTTTGAGCCATAGGTAATTGGTATACTGAGGTTTTCTTACTATAAGCTTAATAAACTACTGGCAGAGGTACCCTGCATTACTAACAATGGATGCCTCTCGAGAAAGCAACTGCTGGCCAACACAGGACTTTCAAAGAATATAAGCACTAAGAAACAGAATTGCTACTACTTCTGGCTTGATGTATTTCTTTCCCTTAACTGTTTTTAAAACCCCAAACTCTATAAGATAAGATAAGAAAAGAAAGTAAGTCCTAATCCTGGTGGCTACCCTGGCTTTACAATAGTCGGAAAGAACACAGTACTGACATTGTACATCAAAAAGCTTTAGAGCTTTTACTCATGTCTCAACACTGATGAGCTAACTGTTCATGGATGAGCTACTTAATCACTATTTTTTTCCCACTTCCTTTGCAGAGATACAAGTGGCTCCAGCTGGAAGTGGGGTCATTTAGCTCATGACTATGCCTATGACCAATTGGAAAGGCCATAGTAATACCCATCTTGTCTGAATGTCAGTTCAAGGGGTTTCAGATACTGATAGTGATGGAGATGGCGGTACAGTAGTGGTGCTGAAGATGAAGACATTGAATCTTAGTTATAAACTCCTTGGTGCTGGTGTTGTGGCTTTTTAGATGACTTAGATAGTTGATATATGGAACAGACAACCAAATATCAATATGTATAGCTATTTCATTCACTCACACCAACTGTCTGAAAGAAGATATGGCTATTGTTTAACTCTTACCAAGAGCAGAGGTACAATGAAAATTATTTGTTGATTTGGACAATTGCCCTCCCTTAAATTTCAACAAACACTTTTAACCATCTGGAAGGCAGTTAAAATGATGGTACACATATAAAGTATCTGATGGCCATATCCCAGTGTACAGCGCAGGATGCTTTAGGAAGAGTAGGATATGGACACCAAATGCAAACATGTCAAGACCAGACAAGCTTCACTGTGAACAGTTTCAGCATTCCCAGTCCTCTTAAATCTGTAATATGTTTTGGGGAAAACAAATCTAGGGCTACTAGCAGTCCTACCATACACTGACCTCTTAGAAGTTCAGAGCCAGGCAACGTAAAGTAACTGACTTGCTGTGCTGGGTAGTTTTATATCAACTTGACACAAGCTAAAGTCATCAGAGGAGGGAACCTCAGTCAGGAAAATGCCTCCAAGGCATTTTCTTAATTAATGATTGATGGGGGGAGCAGTTTATTGTAGTAGTGCTATCCCTGGCCTGGTGGTCCTGAGTTCTGTAAGAAAGCAAGCTGAGCAAGCCTTGGAGAGCAAGCCAGTAAGCAGCCTCGATGACCTCTGCATAAGCTCCTGCATCCGATCTAGCCCTGCTTGAGTACCTGTTCTGAATTCCTTCAGTGATGAACAGTGATGTTGAAGAATAAGCCAAATAAGTCCTTTCCTCCATTACTTGCTTTTGGTCATGGTGTTTCTGTGGAACAATAGAAACCCTACCCAAGACACCTGTCATTAAATCAACTGAATAGGATCACAAACCTCTGACCCTACCCTCTAGGCTTCATTTGGAAACACTTCCAACCAGTGCTTGTCTGAAGAACCAATCTATAGTGACTACTGTCAACAACACAGAAGAATAAACAGATCTGTCCACCAAGCTTAAAAAGAACTCTCTTGCTCATGATAAAACCATACCATCATTTCTACATGCTATTGTGATGGTTTCAAACCTTCTGTCCCAAAGAAGATCCATCCATTTCAAGTTCTTTGTCATTTTGGAAAGTTCTGTAGGTTTTCTGTGACCCACTCTTGGCCTTTCTTTCCTCACAGTGGCAGCTATCTACCATGACATGTCCCCAACTCCTGCCTCTCCACATTAATCAGAACCTGACCCTTGGCTGGGCTGACCTACAGATGGCATTAGAAGTCCTTCTATTTTGTGTTCTGCTTTCAGATTCTTTCTAAAAGCCAATTTCTTTTGAGGCATACAAAAGCAGCCTGCTCTTCTCTGCCCCAGTGAGCAGGATGTCCTGTGCTTTCTGATGCCCCAGCCTTTCCCAATATAGACCTCATCTTGGGAAAAGAAGTAATTAGCCTGATGGGAACTAAACAGCCATTTCAGCAGTTTTCTCACTGCTGGGTTTTGAAGCCACAGAGGCCCAGGAAGGTCAGAAAGAAGTTGAGTATGCTGCAGTCTCAATGCCCCACTAAGCTCAAATACCAGCTACTGGCACCCGAAGCTCATTAGTTCTAACCAACACAGCTAATCATCCAAGTGATGAATCAGCTTTCATGAGCACTCAGAGAAGCAGTCACTAATGTTTTAACCTCAAAGTACCCTGGATAGCCTGGAAGACCCAAGTCTTTTGCAGTGCTATAAACTTGAAAAATAGTCGTTCAAGTGCGATGATACAGAAAATTAGGTTCACTTGGTAAGGTCCTTATAAGGGCTAACACTGCTCTTGGAAGAAACGTTCATTGCCTACATGCCATTGTAGGCAAGGTTCCATGTTCCTTGGCAATCAAGAGAAGTCTTTTATGATGTTTCTCAACTTCAGTGCAGCTGGCAGTATCTACACAGATGAGTTCTTGATGTAATACTGTGGGGTGCATTGTGGGGCTTGAGGACATCCCTATATCTACCCTATGGATGTTAGGCGGCGCCCTCCCTTTCCTAGGCCTCCTCCAAGATGTGGTAGGACCAGAAATGTTTCCAGAAATAGCCAAAGGTCATCAAAAGTCCAAACTTTCTCTTGGCTGCTAACAGCTGCCTTAAAACACTGCAATACTAGACATGTTGGGCATGGTGGCACACACATTTAATCCCTGTAAGTCATTAGAAAGAAGTAGATGGATCTCTGAGAGTAAAACTCTGTCACACACAAAAAAGTCAAGAGTAATGAAATACAAGATATAAAATAGACACTTCCACATAGGATAACAGAAAACATTATTCATAACCACTTTTTTATATTAACTAGTTCTTTTTTTACATTTTCATATAAATGATAGCAATAAAAGCATCAAATCTCTAAAAGTCTGATTGTTGACCTATGTTACTGTGAAGATGTTGACTTTGTTCCCCACTTAGTTTTTCGTTGCCCTCTGTTATTGTACTGAATACTATTCTGGGTTTGCTTTAATTTAATTCAGTTTTCCTCCAAAATGCTGGTTAAGTGGATTATTTACTTATTTATTATTCATTTGTTTATGCATTTATCTATTCATTATCTCATTAAAGCAAGCCTGACATTTAACTTCTACCTTAGACAACATAAGTTTGTCAAAACAGAATATCATGGGCCATCCAAGAGACCAATAAGTCTGGGCAAAAAAATAAAATAAAATAAAATAAAATAAAATAAAATAAAATAAAATAA
>NW_021605000.1:1771903-1830206 GCF_004785775.1 Grammomys surdaster | reverse complement strand
AAAATAAAATAAAATAAAATAAAATAAAATAAAATAAAATAAAATAAAATAAAGTAAAGAAGAAAGCAAAACTCCATCTCTGGTCTTAGTACCTATCAGAAGACACACTCTATTGAACAATGTCTATTTAAGTTTCACATATTTATACTATATCCATGAAGAGAGGATGCAAGGCTAGTTGATGGATACCAGTGCCCTTGATCTATTTTTACTGCCAACTTGATACAACTTAGAGTCACCTGGAAAAGAGGCACCTTGGTAGAACTGCCTTGATTGGCTTGACCTGTGTTCATGTCTGTGAGAGATTTTTTAAATGTGTTAATTGATTAATTAATTAGTTAGTTGATTAATGTGGGAAGGCCCAGACCACAGTGGGCCAGAATCAGTTCCAGACAGGTGTGCCTGGGCTGTGTAAGAAAATTAGCTGAGGGAACCGGAGAGGGATGTAGTCAGTAGTGCTCCTCCATGGTTTCTGCCTCCGTTCTTACTTGACCTCATGCCCTAACTTCCCTCCGTGATTGACTGTAATGACATGGAAATGAATCCATGTTAACATATTCCCCCCTATGTTACTTTCATTCACAGCAATAGAAAAGGAGGTAGAACATTGGGACGATGATCCCATGAGAAATGGCATCTATTGTCACCTGGGGACATGTGGTATAAGCACATGGAAACTTGAGCAAGTATGCATTGGTAAATAAATATGTTGGTTAGCATTCCAGCAAAGCAATGAAATGCCTGAGGCTATGAACTTATAAGAAAGAAAGCTTTATGGTTTTAGATGTTTCAAGCTGTGGTCAGTTGACCCAATGTTTGGGGGCCAGTGGTGGGGTGCCGTGGGCAGAGTCTGGAAGAAACCAATCACTTCATCATAACTGAGAAGTAAAAGAGGTGATAAATAAAACAGAAATGACCAGAGACAAATTCCAGTCAGACGTCTCACAGAGAAAATGGACAACAATAAATGCTGGTGAGCATGTGGAGAGAGGAACCCTACCCACTGCCAGTGGGACTGTGAACTATCAGTATTTATGCAAATCAGTGTTAAGTATCCTCAAGAAATATAAAAATGATATTTCCATACAACCCAGCTCTAGCACTCCCCGGCATATGCCCAAAGGACTCTCTGCTCTCCCACAAAGACACCTGCTCATCCATATTCACTGTAGTAAGGAAGAGGAACCAGTCTAGATGTTCAACAGAAGGATGGGTAATGAAAATGTGCCATATATACACAAAGAAATTTCACTCAGCCATAGAAGTATCAAATTTGCAGGAAAAAGAAAGAAACACGTATTTGTAAAGCATTACATTATGTGAAGGTGACCCAGAAAGGCAGGTATAGCCTGTTCTTTCTCGTGTACATAGTCAAGCACCATGTCTAACTATATGTATATCAGTGGGGGTGATGGCAGGTGTGGGCTATGAGACTAGGAAGGAGACAAAGAATGGAAGGAGATGTGCTGGGAGAGGTGGAGTAGGCGGTGTACATACCATGAAGGGGAAAGGAGGATGGAAGGGTGAAGTGGAAGGGGGATGATCAGGGGAATAGGGAGATGAGAGAGGTAGAGCAACAAAAATAAATTTTGAAAAACATCTTAATGACACTTATTGTTGTATATGCTAATTAAATATTTGGGATTTGCTTTTGTTTTTGTTTTGGGGGATTGGTTTTTTTGAGACAGGGTTTCTCTGTGTAGCCCTGGCTGTTGTAGAACTCACTCTGTAGATTACACTGACCTCAAATTTACAGAGATCTACCTGTCTCTGCCTCCTGAGTGCTGGGATTAAAGATGTGTGCCACCACACCCAGCAAAATGCTTTTAGGTTTAAGACAAAAGAATCTGAGGCAGGAGGAATAGTCAAATATAAGCAGTCATACCAGCTAAGATGTTCACAAATAATAGAAGGAAATAGAGCCTGAGTCCAAGACTCAAGAGTCTTTCAAAGGGCCAAAGATGCTGTGTCCATTTTCTTCCTACATATTTTTTTTCTATAAATAAAATGACCTAACCATCTATCCCTGTGGTTCTGTGGACCATGGGGAAATAAATAAGGAAAACATAAAGGAATATACCTCATGTCGTTTTTTTTTCTGAAGAAGGAAACAGGATCAGTTAACTAAGATGTGACAATGTAAGGACAAGGGCTGCACATGTGTTCGGCTTAAGAACAAAAAGTGCTGAAGAATGAGAAGGGGACACAACCAAACAAGCACAGGGAATCACTGTAAGAGCTGTCAACAATGGACAATGTTAATCAAACGTCTAATTCTGCAAAGACACAGATAAAGATACTGAGTCATCAGAAGACATGATCACTGGCATGCGAAAAGCAAGTTTCTAAAATCTATGTCCATCCCCAGAAGATGAGGATTCCTACTTATTGGAATGCCTTAACTGTCTTCACCATGATCATTTGAGACACTACATGTGTATGCTTGTACATGCAGAAGCCAGAGGTTCATGTTGGGTGTCTTCCTCTACCATTGTGCTTTCCACCTTATGTTTTGAGCTAGAGTCTCTCACTGAACCTGTAGCTCCTATATTTGTCTAGACTGTCTGCCAACAAGCACAAGAATGCCTCTTTCTCCCCATCACATGGTGCTGGGGTTACAGAGGTGCACCGTTGTCCCTGGCTTTTACATGAGTGATGAGATCTGGACACAGGTTCTCATGCTTGCCCCAGCAAGCACTTCACCCACTGAGCTGTCTCCCCAGAGCTGGTGATGATGGTTAAAAAAATCCCTAAGTCACAAGCATGTTTTCCTTCAGACTATTCGCTGAGGCCAGTGCTTTCTCAAGTATTATTTGGATTAAGACATGTAATGCCAACTTCCTGTTTCTTCTTTGAGGCAGACAGCTTGCTCTCTAGTTCCTTGTAAGGGTTGGTTTTGATTTTTTATTTTGTTGTTTTTGTTGTTTTGGTTTTTTGTTTATTTTTCTTTATGTCTTTTGATTAAATATTTTCTTTTAGAATCAGGAGACTTGTGGGTCATTTTCATTATTCCTGATCATCTTTTAAATTGCTGGTTGAACTCTACAGAAAACAAATTGGATATTTTCTCACTCATTTTATGCTTTAATTGTGCATCATAGAAGGATACAAAAGAAGAACATTCTCACTCTGTTTCCTCCAATTGAGCCTGTCCTTTTAATGACACAGTCTTATGTCTGATCAGGTTTCTCCCTCCTGACCTCTGAGGCCACCAGAGGTGAATCTATAGTTGCCTATATTTAGACCTAAAACAGATTCTTCTTTGCTCTACCCCCACCTTGAGTTCTTGTGAAATCTGTCCAGGGTTGAGGAGAAAAGAAATATTACTTTCTTTTCTATGATTTCCTTTGTCAAGCTGAAAGTCAAATAAATATCCCATGGGGAGGAAGTAGGGAGTGGGTGCAGGAAATAGTATGCCATGAAGGAAGTTGAGCAGCATGGAGAGGTTGGCTGTCCCTTATGTGACCTCCTGGAAGGGTCTGAGGTCAGCCCCTTGGACCCTGTGGACCTTGAGATTGTCATCTACAGGCCTGAATGCCAGTGACTTGACCTGGCCCTTCTGTCTCCACTGAGTGGTCTCAGATCTGACCTGGTCACTGCACTGAAGTCTGCTGTCCCTTGGGCCCTGGTATGTGAGCCCCTGGCTGCTTCTCACCATCCTTCCTAGGAGAAGCATTCCATTCTTGGCTCCTGGTTTGACTGTAGTTCCTCAGTATAAGCCATCCTTGAATGCTGACTCAGAGAGATCTTTGACGTGTGGACAATAACAGTCTTTGCTTCACGGCAGACAGTACATTTTCTTTGTTGATAACCATTGGTTCAGTTTTTATCCTGGGATCTCAGAGAAGAGCAGACACACAAACTATAAAGTTTAAATCACTACACTGAGCTGGGAGACATCACCAATTCTCACTGTTTTCATATTTGGGGTTGGATCAAGCTATGGACTGGAAGCTTTTATCCCCCGGTATTCACAATTGTCAGTTTGATCCCCAGTGTGGTGGCTTCTTTAGGAGGTGGGACCTAATAAATGGTTAAGGAGCTTCAATCTCACAGCTGCATCAGTGTTGACCCAACGGATCTTACAGGGATGAGAGTTCTTCCTAGAGGAGTTGTTGTAAAGCCAGGTCACCAGCATGGCTGGCTCCTTCTGCACGTGGGAGTTTTCTCTATCATGTTGTGAAACAACCTATAAAGCCCTTATCTGGATGCCAGCCTTGCTGATTGGACCTGGAGCCACTAGAACCACTACCTACTCTTTGTTTATAACCCCAGATTCTGCTTATTTTGTGATGACAACAAAGACTAGGCTAAGGTAGTCATTTCTTTAAGGTATAAATAATTTTTTTAAAAAAAATGGACTCTCTCCAGCACAGATAAATTCAGGAAAGTAGGTAGGAAGGCTTCATACATCTTCGTTCTATGATCTCCCTTCAGGAAGTCACACATTGCATCTGGCATCCTTCTAAAGATGAGGACTCTATGCCAGGGACCTCTCCACTACTGTGTGGAGATGTCAGCCCCATGTACACTCAGCATCTCCCCTTCTGTACCCCATGAACCAAGGCTGTTTGTATGTGTGTCAGAAACAGTGTGTCATGAACAGAAAACAGATGGTCCGAGTCTGTCCTTACCTTCTATCCCTTACCTTCATGCTTGTAAATGGATTTTTCCCCTGTCCCACTGGGGTTTAAAGATTCAGAACAGAGGCCTGCTGGATTCCCCAAATGATGCTTTAAAAAAAGGTGGGGGAGGGCGTGAAACATGAGGAAGAAAGAGACGGGATGCTCCAGGGACACAGAGTTGATTCTGCCTAATTATACTTTTTAAATTGACCTAATCGTTCTGTTTAATTATTGATGTGGAAAGTGTTTCCTTGTAGAGGGGGAGTTGAGTAATCAGGAGCCCTGAGGACCCGCAGCCAGACATCACCTGCTCTGGGGTTGGTAATTAAGGCATTACCAGTCACCACTCAAGTGGCCCAGGCCCCTGTGAGGCAGCTCCCTCCCCCAAGAGCAGGAAGATGGTTTTAGCACAAGGCACACACAGGGACTTTGAAAATGCCCTGAAGTTTCTTCACTGAGAGCAGAGAGGGAGACAAACACTTAGGTTTACCCCTAATCTGCTCACTGACTTTTTTTCTTTTGCTAAAACATCTTCACAGTCCACCCCGCGCTACAGATGAGCTGGTTTGTGGGTCCCAGCTCCTCTTCGCTATCTGTAACTGTGCTGGATTTCAAGTAAAAAAAAAAATCAACTATTTCATGGCCATAAACACTGTTTTTAGTATCTAATAAGAGCTCAATGACCTAGTTCAGGGTTTACTGGGTTTTCTCATTTTCTTATCCAGTATCTATGCCCCTTGGTGACCAGGGAAGAAGCAGCGCCTTTGAGTGGCTAGAAACGTGGACCCTTTTGGTAACAGAGTACCAAAGGGGATGTTTGAGTGGGCTGCTAGGATTTGATTCCAGCTTCAGTTCCTTGTGGATCAGATCGTACAAAGCAAGGAGCTTGAGTCCCAGCATGAAGCCTCTGTTTCCACATTTGCAAAACAACCGTGCAGCCAAATCCTTTCTTCATCTAACATTCTAAACCTATGGGCCACAAAAGAAATGAGGTAAATCTAGTGATGAACCCAAGCAGCTCATCCTTTGAGAAAGGACTTGCTATATTCCTGGGTGAAATATGGTCAGCTGATAGGCACCTGCCATTGGAGCCCTTGGGGTCATCTCAGCATATGCTCGACTCTATGTGGGTGTCAATCAGTGACAGAATAAGGTAGCAGCATCCAAGATTAACACAATGCCAGATATCTGTGATGAGGCATCTTTACTGCAAAGCATAGCACATGGGGCTGGCAGGAGCTGTCTGATTAGCAGTCTGAACAGTCATTCTTACTGTCCTTCTCCGTTACAGACACCTCTCTCTGAGTCACATTTTGTACTTGCAGGATTTATTTCTCAGAGAAACAGAATTGTAACAGACAAGGAGCTGAGGGGTGAGGCTGAATCCAACTGAGAAAGCAGAAATCAGAATCATCGTGGAAGTGGTTGTGGAGTTTGGCTTTGAAGGATGGATGAGAGTTTGAAGGTAAAAACAAGAAAACAGATGTGTCAAGTATGAAGTCATACACAGAAGAATGGAAATGGAAAGACCCGGATGTGGGTCATGGTAGTGGATTGACATTGGACTTCAAAGTGAGATTGGCCTGGGGAGGAAAGCTAAAGTGTACAGGATCCAGTATAAATAGCCACAGCCATTGTAAGTGCCCCACCTACACATGCCTATTGGTTTGCAAAGTCCAATAAAGGAAAATGGCAATCCTAAGAGAATAATGAGCAACTCAGAGCAATAAACTATGTAGAATTCCAGAACACAGAACTTTTGACAGCCCCCCAAAAGATATTTTACTTCTATGTAGGTGGTTTCCTTGTGCAAGTAGCACCTGCTATTTGTTAGGCAGAGAATGAATTGCTTGTCCCATGATACAGAGAAATCAATCATATCATACTGTCTATCTATCACATAAAATCCTCTCTCTCTGCTCTCATTTTTAGGAGAAAAATTGGCAGCCTACTCATTCAGGATAGAAAAGGGCTTCCTCATGGGATCTTACAATAATTTTCTTAAGACCACATTCCAACAATGAGGACCACCCATCCTAAAGAAGACCTCATTTATAGACATTGATTTTTATTCATTAAACAATATCAAAAAGCCATCTTTACCTAGATTTCAAGCCTATGGATAATGTCTTGTGACTTTTCTTGATAAATGCTCTCCAGTTAGTACAGTGTGGGAAATGTTGTAGGTCACAAGGCCAGCTTGGCTTTGCACAATGATCTCTAGAAACACAGCCCTTAAATGACCACTACAAAATTCTGTTTATGTTACTTGAACTCATTTCCCATTGAAATTCCCTTGAACTCATTTGATCACAGAAAAAAAAAAGAAAAAGAAAAAACTCTTGCTTTCCTACTCCTATCACTCTTATGAACACTGTGGAAAAAACACTCCAAGGAATATATTTTGTGGGCCAACTTTCAGAAGCCTTTGCATCAAATTTTGATAGTAAGAAAGGAAATAATCACCTTCTAGTTTCATCTCTTGCTCTTGAACGTGATGTGTTTAGCCTCCAACATGAAGTTAAAGATGGGATTTGATCCCAATATAGCACATAAACAGTCTTAGCAGATTTGTTATGGGATAGAGATCCCTAGGTAACAGTGGGAGCTGAGAACGCTCTGTCTGCTATTTGGGAAGGATAAACCTCACAGCTGGAAACACGTTTTACCATCTAAATAGGATGTTCAAGGTTTATGGTTTACCAGATTGCCAAACAATCGCTCATGGAAGAGAAAAGTTGAGGGAAATGGTATAGCATATTCTTAACGTGTGGGGCTACAATTCAGTATTCTGTTTTTACTGCTTGTGATATTAATGTTATTCTTTCATGAAGTTTTCCAAAGGAGATAAAAGTTGTAAGAAAACAGTAACTCAAACTCATCCAATATAGCTAGAAAAAAATGTAATCCAATGATATCTGCATTTAAATGAGGCTGCACTAAGCAGTAGTGGTCCCTTAGAACTATCTGAGAGCCACACATGAGGTAAGAGTGTGTCTAAGCAGGTGGGTGTTAAAGCCAAACTCATCTTGTCTACAAAGATTGCTTATTATATTAAGTTAATAAGAGATATGTTTTTGAGAAGGCACTCCAGTGGTACAGATGTTTAAATTTACTCTTGCCATCGACCTATCCATCAGTCATCTCCACATGTGCACCGAGGGAAGAAAATTGTCAGGACAGAGGGTAGACCAGGAGCTCATTCAAAGAAGACATACCTACCTTCATGTCACTGTGAATAGATACAACACAAAGCCCCCCAAAGACTCTCATGCTCAGACCTACACAGTCCCAACTGAAGTCTTATTCTGACTTTTAGGTTTGAATGAAGTTGATAAGGAACTACAGGGCTCATTGTAACTAGCCATGTCTTTGGGTAAAGCATGTCTGAAGACATCGAGTCCAAAGCAGATGGCTTCATGAAGTCATGACTTGAAGACAAACATCTTAAAAACAATGTAGTTCACTTACACCATCTCTAACTGTGACAAAAGTCAAACAAGGAGGGTATTGCTGTCTCTACTTTCCAGATAACAAATGACCCACCTGTGCAAAGTCACCTTGACAGTAAGGGTGATAGAACTTGATCTCAAGATAGATTTCCAAGGCAATACTATTAAAGTCAATGGGCCACAGTAGTAGTAGTTTTAAAACCCTATTCAGACAATCTGTTGGGATGAAACAGATTGTTCTCCATGATTTTCATGATTGCTTCTATTTTAAATATTAGAGGGACTTGCCGCTATACAAAAATTTAATTTAAACTATAATCCTGAATCATGAACTTTCTCTCCTTACTCCCCCTCTCCCAGACAGAGTCAGTAAAATATGCAGTCAGAACAAGTGTGAGCCACTCAATCCTTGTATTATGTTTATGTGGCTTTCACTTCACAAGTGACAATCAGTACAAGGCATGTATTTTACCTCTACCAGTTGGTGATTTTATACAATCAATTCAACTCCCCCCTACTTGAGCCCTGAGACTTTATTTGGGTTGGCAACTGAGAGTCCTGATTGTTCTTCTCTTTCTGTAAATGAACACAGTGGATTTCATATTCTGATTAGCAAAGTCAAGATGAGTTTGCTACTTGTTTCCGACTGGCCAGCTGAAATGACCATCCTCAAGGCCATCTTAAAATCATCCAGAATACAAGGGAATGTGTCTTGGACAAGAGCCTGACTTCTTGATTAATTCAGTCCAATGCTTAGAGAATAAAACACAAAGTGACTTCAATGTCAGCCCTAGATTGAATTTGTTCCAACAGTCACTGACTCTTTAGACAGACTCATGGGTAAAGAGCTCACTCGTCAACATCCAGAACTTGGGGTGAGACTGTGCACAGTTTTTCTTGCAAAGCAGTTCCTGGGTGACAGGCCATCCATCCTGACATATCACATCCCTTCTCATCAAAATGGGCTTTAAAAATTGGCTGTTGTGTTGTGGGAGTTGTGAGGGATGGTGATTCTAGTTACATTCCAATATCTGGGAAAAGAAAACTGAATCTGTTTGTCCCTTTTAAAAGTCCTGCAGTCAGGAAAGACCTCCTTGGATGTTAGGAACTTGAATAGAGAAAAATGTCCATTGCGCTTCCCCACCCCCACTCCTTGTTCCCAGCATCTTTGTTTGAACCGAGTTTCAAAAAACATGTAAATCTTGAACCAGACTAAGCAAATCACCTTAAAAAGGAAGGTTAGAGAACTGTTTATTATTTGAAATGTCTCTCCCCAGACCTTGTTTTTGATGAATTGGCTTCAGCTTCATTACTTCATGATATATCTCCCTTGACATTTAATTATACTTACTCTAAACACATTAAGCGAATCAGTCCGAACAGCTTCTTATTAATATGCAAATTTCTCCTTTGAAAAGCCATGAATCTGTGAAAAATCTCTTTAGGCTTCCATTAAACCCACTCAGGAAGTTGTATACCTCACACAGACACTTGCCCCATTCACTGACTCAATGATTCAGTATTTACTAATTGTCCAAGTTAACTATTCTGGCCACATCAAGGGGAGGAGGTAAGGAAGCAAAGGAGGACAGGGAACCAAATGGAATTCAGAAGCCGAGCACTTAAAAGATGAATGATCAGAAGACCAGGCTTGAATTAGAGGCTGGTAATTAGAGTTGAAAATCAAGCCACATTGGAAGCCCTGTCAGCCAGATGAGCTGAAGCAGCCTGCTAGCAGGGTGAGAGCCGACGCCTCTCATCACTGACTTCTCTGGCTGTTGGTGTTAAAACTGCAGAGGAAACTACATAATAGGTTGTGGGGTCCCCTGCACATGGAGAGATGGCCTATGTCCTCCAGGGTGCTGACTGCTCACATGCTTCTCTCTGCTTGAATTTACAAATGATCTGATTGTTATCTGCAGCACGTGGGGACACAGATAGAGGCACTCTAGCTAGCACGGGCAGAGGGAGATAACCGGGAAAGAGCTTGGAGTTCAGATTGGTAAAGATGGTCCTGAGGCTGACAAGGGTCAGAGGCACGTCATAAAGAAGAAAGGAGAGTTCCAGAAAGTAGGAAATGGACCTCAGCACCTCAGGCAGGAGTGAGCTGAGTGTTCGGCAACAAGGCTATCAAGGCGATAGATAGGGTGAGAAAACTGATTTTCCAAGAGAACCTAAGGGCTCAAAGAAAGAACCATGATGGACAGCAACATAGAAAAGGAATCTGGGCATTAGGTGTTTGGGAGAAAAGCAGTTCTTCAATCTCTTGGACAGGACACTGAAGGCGGGGTGGGGGACAATCATTCCCTACAGACCAGCAGAGGAAAATTTGAGATTTGGGACTTCTGGGCAGTAGGAGAGACGTATCTGAGGACAGCATACAGTGGTCAGAACATGCTTAGGTTTTAGTATGTCTGTTGGATAGTTCCAGTAAGTACATAAAACCAGTAGTCAGTATGGTACTTTGTAAGTACTTACATATATATGTATGTGTATATATATATATATATATATATATATATATATACACATATACACTATAGTATAAACATATGAATGTCACTGCAACACTGAAAATTATCCAATATATTCCTGCAATTTTCTTTTGGTCAAAGCACATATGCTTTCTTTATATACCACACATATAAAGCCTGTATGCTTTGTGTTATAGCATATATGTGTTTTACATATAGCATGTCATTTTATATTACATCATATCTGTATAAACACAACACATACACACACACACACACACACCTAATTTCAAGAGAATCCATCCAGTGAATATAACAAACCTTTTGTTTTGTTTTGTTTTTGTAGTTCTGAGGCTCAAATCCAGGGTTTCATACATGTTAGGCAAATCTTTCACTAAGCTTGTTCCTGGCCTCAAAGAGCAGCCCGAGTTGACTTCAAATTCACAATGCTCCTGCTTTGTCCTGGATGACCAGTGTGGACCACCATAGCCTTCTTGATTTCTTGCGTAATTACTCAGTGAGTAATGCCTTCACTAGACCCATTCTTATCATTTCATCCAAAAAGGGTTGATAGCCTGTGCTCAGTACTTGTCAGTAGGTCTGAGGCTGAACGTGATAGTGACGTTAAGGAAGGGGCTCTGCAAACAACAAGGAGTTCCACACATGTGTGACACCTGAGCAAGCATTTTTGTTCACAGGCCAATTTACAGCTGCCCTCAAGCACCACAAGGGAATTAAGCTCCTACGTGATGCTCACATCAATGACTTGCTTCAATCCAGATATTGTGTCAGGGATTTTGTATTATCTCATTCTCAGAGTACCCAGAAGGAACAGAGGGACAAGATATCATTGTCTCAGTCCTGTCTGGAAGAAAACCGTCTGGGACCCAGATCCTGCCTTAGAAAGATCCCTAGACTTTTGAAGGGAATACAAAAACATCAGCACCCACAAAGAGTCGTCACGGTGTGTTTATGCTTCCATTAACCTTATGTGTACCTGTCATTTAAGAGAGGCAACATCCTTGGCCAAGAGAGCAGATGAGAATAATGAAAGCTTAGGGAAATCTGAATGAGCCAGGATAGAAGATGTGACTTCTATGGTCACCCCTTTGGCAACCACCTCCTCAGGCTTTGGGCAGGGTCTGCAGATTGATCAAATGGGGGAAGCAAGAGCCAAAAGGGAGGAAACAAACCAAAACAGAACAAAAGTGTCATTTACTAAGGCTCAGGATTTAAACCTCCAGTTCATTTAAGGTCTGCCCCCTCCATTTCACATCCTTGAAGCAAGCACAGTCATTGGCTTTGTGATACATTGACAAACACAAGTTTCTCCCTTGCCTCTGTAGACAGAAGAGCACGACAGGACCATGATGATGCAGAATCCATGGTGATGTAGATAACAGTTCAAATTCTGACTGTACCATTGGGCAACTGGGCTAACCAGATTCTTTGTTTCTACCGATAGATTTCATAATGAACTTCAGTGTTGTTGAGAAAATCAGAGAAGATACAGTTAGATGATTCTTGAAGCAACTGCAAGAGCAGTTCCTGCTGTTAAACATACTCCCTGTGGACAGGGTGCACTCATCAGAACTTGGCTCTTCAGTGCATGCAACCTGCAGAGCCACAGAGAACACAGTCAGGGCCACAGAGCGCACAGTCAGTACTTCTTGTTACAACGGTTCATTCTGTAAAACCACTGGAAAAATCGAGTTACTGAATATAGAGCCATTGCTCCTAGGGCAAATACAGGGAGTTTCTGATCTCTACATTAGGACTGTCCAATTTCCAACCTTGTTGATTCATCAACATTGAACAGAAGCCAGTGGCACTGTAACACAGGCCTGCAGGATACTTAGATGGCATGCACATTTTCTCCATAAGACACTAGACACTGTATAGCACTTCAGCAGCATGTCATTTTTAACAATGAGATCACCAAGAAAAAGTGTGAAAATGTGAAAAGCAAACCCTGCACAGACATCCTAGAATAATTTGCCAAGTGCAATCTGAAGCAGGAGGCCCAGGCCACTTTGTTCACCCACAGCTGTAATGTTTAGGGACTCAAAGTGTCAGCAGGTGTGTGCATGTACACATAGAACATGGTTCAGGTTTGATCCTAGAGTTGCAGACATATTTTAGTGAGTGGTGTAAATCTGGTGAGAGAATAAAGCATACTTCATGGGTGAATGGATTGGAGTGGTGAGATTTAAAACCTATAAAATTGGGTAGCTAAACTGTGGTATGTTCTCCCACTGCTGTGTGTGTGTGTGTGTGTGTGTGTGTGTACACATGCACATACAGACGTGTGTGTGTGTGTGTTCAAAGCTTACCCAGTTCAGTGAAGAATGATAAGTTGATATCGAATTTCTTCTACTATTCTGACCTATACCTTCTAGATTTTCCTGACCAGGAAAAGGGAACTCACAGAATTATTCTAGATTTTCTCATGGGTACAGAAATTTTCTTATGGGCACCAGATCAGCACATTTTTCTGGTGACTTCAGGGTCTTTTCAAAATGGCTCAGAAGCTCCTCAGCAAGGGAAGGCTGTTTCTCCAGTGTTCATCAGTCTAAGTAATAGGCTTGGGTTCGGGGATACTGGCATCATTCAAGGAGAACTCACTCTTAGTCTCATTCCAATTCAGTCTCCCAGATGTTCAGCTTCAAACCCAAACCTGACAGGTGCTTAGGTTTCAAATAAATGCTTAGGTTTAAAAATATCTGTGAACCATCACACACATTGAAAGCTAATTTTTAATTCACTAAGTAGACTTGATTTTTTTTTTTTTTACAAATAGGATGGGATGCATTCTTGTTAAAAGAAATCTTTCTTAAAATCTTAAAATAAATCACAACCATCACTCTCCTCCTTACTTTTTGGGTACCAGGGAAGGTACCCAGCCTTCTCCTATCTCAGATGCATGAGGAGATAGCACTTAAAGGGAGATTTTTGGAATTAAGACTTACAATCTGTAAACTAAAATCTGCCTTTATGAATAGCATTGCTATCTGGACCCACTCACCCCCTCAGGGTGGGCCCACATCCAAGAAGCTAACGTTAACACAGGGGGAGATCTTGTCCTACTGTCATGAAGTCAGGATGTGATAAGAGGATGTTCACCTTCTTCATCATATGAAGCCCACATAGACAAGGACCCGTGCTGAGGAGGGATCTGTTGTGGCTGAAATGCTTTAGTGCGGCAGTCCTAAGTCTCCCAATCACTGTATGTGAGTGTCTACGGAGACCAGGGAACAACCTTAGGTATCAATCCTCTGACATCATTAACTGTATTTCTGCTTGTTTGTTTGTTTGTTTGTTTGTTTGTTTTCTTTTGAGACAGTGTCTCTCCCTCGCTTGGCTAGGCTGGCTGGCCAGCTTTCCCCAGGAATCTGCTTATCTCTCATTGCCCACGGGTGGGATTATAAACACGTCGCACCATGACTAGTTTTCTTATGTGAGTTCTAGGGATCAGACATAGTTCTTCGTGTTTGCGAGGCAAGTAGTTTACCATCTGAGCCATCTCCCAGCTCTAGTTACAATCACATCTACCTCCTAGCCTTCCCAATCATTTTAACCAGGACTCCTAGATTCTCCCTTGTCCTGCCCTCACAACTGGCCTCCTAATTCTCTGAGAGTGACTATACAGATTTGTGGCCCAGAGCTTTTCCACCTGTCACTCACTGGTTTGACTGTTGATCTGCAAGGGACAGGAGCTTCTCCAGAACTAGGACTGCTCATATATGCAGATCTCCACATGGCCTCATCATCCTGCCTCTGTACCTCTCTGTCTGCCCAGGTAGGCCATAAGCCAATCTCTCTCTCATTACCAGAACTTAGCACACAGGGGCCACACCACCAGCCCCACTCTGCATGGGCTCAGTTAACCTTTATTGATAGAATGAGCTAGCTAAAATGCAGGTGATGAATATAGTCCTTTCCTGCATGACATGGGACTCTTTGTTCACCCTGGCTGCAAAGTGTCAAATGTTTTATGCATGTGCATCTTTATACAGCAGCTAGAAACACAGAAACATCTTATATCACCTAAGGCCAACCGTCTGGCTGGAGTCTGGATGGCTGCCTGCAATCCATCCTTCCACAGCTCCTTCATCTTTCCCCACTCCCCACTCCTGGGGCAGTCTTCCGCCTGCCCCCATTACATAGCACAAAGGTGAATAAATCAACATGAATCTCTTATTATCTTATTTTGTCTCTGTTCCCTCCTACCTTGTCCTCCCAATCCTGAATGGGTTGAGAGAAATTAATGCCTGTGTCTCCGGCAAATGTATTGCACCTATAATTCAGTTTTAAAACAAGCCAACTAGCTGTGGCTAAACCTTGGGTAGAAGGTTCATTTTTCACACGTGTAATTGAATCCCTCCATTCAATTTTCTCCAGGTATTAAAGACAACTGATGCCTCACTGAGAACCCTTATAAAATATCTCCCAGATACTTGTCAGTGGAGAGCAGTGCTGCCTCTGGAAGCCGATGAATACTGGGCAGGATGTGAGAGGGTGGTGGTCCAGTGTTTGCCTAGACAGGTCAAAGGTCACCACGAAGTTCTGAAAGTTGTAAGAATTCTGTATTTTCTCAGTGCCTACTTGGTATCATCACCACTTGTGTAAAGTTGAAATCTCAGCGTAGGTATCTTTATCGGGGAACTTAACTGACTTTTGGAATTAATGCATATTAGTTCACGCTTAGTATTTGAAATGACATACCTTTTACACACTATGTCTCAATCCAACAGAAGTAGATTTAATCCAGCGACTGCCCAGGGATGATGTTCACAGTGGTAATGGGTGGATAAAGGTACTTCTGTTGTTTACAAATAATCATTCTTTCCAGATAAATTTATTTTGTATTTGACTTAAATCATTCTATTCCAATCTGGTTTTCAGCCATTTGAATCTGACATAAGTCACCAGTAAGCCACTGAAATCACTTTCTGCTGTTTTTATCTGGTTGTATTTCCTCTCCCAAAGTCCATTCAGTTTACCCTGGATTTTTTCATCACTGTCTCATTCCTGATTTCTAGTCGTCATCCCTAATCTTCCTGTGTTTAGAAATTCTTCTTTTTGTAAGTATTTATCTATATTATATATGAGTGTGTGTGTTATGACACATAGGTAAAAGTCTAGAAGGACACTTCCAGAAAACAGCTTATCCCCATGAGAACCAAGAAAATATCTCAAGATGTCAAGATTGGTAGTGATTCCCTTTACCCACTGAGCCATCTCTTTGGCCATTCAAATGCTCTAAATAGAAATTCTATGTCAGCCATTCCCTTACAATGGAATTTGAAACAGAAGTATTTCCATTGCCAATGAAACAGTGTGGAATGTGAGTCAGGGATGGTGCTGGATGCCTTTAATACCAGCACTGAGGAAGTAGACAAAGATGGACCTCAATGAGTTTGAGGACAACCTGGTCTATATAGAAAATTCCAGGCCAGCCAGGGATACCTATTGACTGATATCTCAACAATATGTGTGGGGGCAGGGGGAGGTGTTATGTGTGGATATGTGCTGGTGTGTGTGTGTGTGTGTGTGTGTGTGTTTAAAATACTTGACACTATGATTTGCATTGGTGACCACTGCTACAAAGCCAAGAGCCACATAAAGGGACTCTGGACAATACCTTCCAATCCAAACATCTGTCTAAGCAACACATACAGGGTCTATCCCTTGGAAAGTCCTTGAGGTTTTATCAAGAGTTTTATTTGTCTTTTCATTAAGTGTCTCTGTAACATCAGAACATGGCAAAACAGAAGTAACTCCGTGCAGGAAGGAAACAGCCCAGGGAGAGGGCACAGAACAAATGCATCAAGCTTCTCTTGTTAGATGTTGGTTATATCTTGCTATACAAAAAAGCATCACAGAAGTCAGGGTTCAAAATAATTCGGAAAGGATTAGTTACTTGATTCTGACTCTGAAATATTGGGAAGATGCAGCAGAGCACTTGAAGTTCAACCAATCATTTACTTTAATTTGGCTGAGACCTGAGCTGGAACTAGCATGGCAGACACCTGGCTTCTTAGCTGTGACGGCTGAAGAACTGAGGACAGGTGAGGCCTCTCTCTGTGGCAGATCTGTGTGTTCATATTTGATGGTTTGTTGCTCCAAGTGAGACAGAGAAGAGAAGCTTCCTGGTCCCTGCACGGCATTACTTCCACCAAATGCTAATATAATCATGAGGCTAGTTCAATTCAACAGAGGATGAAATAGTTAGATTCCAGGTCCTGATGGGAGAGCTGGAATGCACACATACAGTAGGGAGGAACTGTTGGTAGATCTTGGAGACTGTCAACCACACTAGCCCTTGGTGTTTGTCTTCACTCAGAGTCTAGCAAGGGTAAGGACATTAAAGGTCACGTGGGTGCTAAAGACCCCTGGCAGTTAGCATCCTCTCCCAAATGTTTACCTCACAGGTTGGGCACTGCAAAGAACACCCTTTGCTTTTAATGTTGCCCTCCATCCTTATTTCAAACTTGTTGGAGTCTGAAGCCCACTAGTTGATCTGTGGCTGACACAGTAAGCTTGCATAGGAGTTTGAGCCCGTGAAATTTCTTAACGAAGTCATTCACTCCAACTCAGAGTAGAGAACCTCTGTTATTTATGCTGCTTCCTCAAATCAGAAGAGACCTTAGATTCTAGAATCTCAGGAAAACAAACATGCCCGCCACATTTTCATTTACAGACAATGGAGTAATTTCTCATTGAGCTTCTAGAAGTCTGAAGGACTCTGGGAAATTCTGATGTACAACTTTACTGTCCACTTGATTTTAAAATCACCACCAACTATGTAAGGTTAGATTACTTTGCAAGGTTTCAAATTTGACATTGTGGGACTATAAGGAGATCTTGGCTGCTGTTCTCCAGTTTGAACTTACTAAATGAGTCTAAATCCTCTCCATTCAACACAGTTGAGACTTAAAGACCAGACTGAGAGCGACAGCATTTGTGTCAAGAAAAGCTAGTTCCTAGGGATCTACCCTAGGGATAAATTAAATATGCATTTTCATAAGAAAATGTAAAGTATTTCTTTTTACTTTTAATTGACTTTACTGTCATGACTTACCACAATGTCCTTGGGTGGCAATCTTTAATGTTCTAGTGCTTTGTATTCCTATGTGTTTAACACTCAGCAGAGTAACTTCCGCTTCCTGAGCTCCCATTGGGAATTCAAGGTTGCAAAGGAAAAGAGAATTAAATAGAGTCTAGCTGACAGAGGGAGTTGGTTATCAAGGCTAAGAGAGCAGTTATCCTTGCAAAACATTTGCCATCAGGTAATCCAATTATCTCTTTGGGGTTTAGTTCCCAAAAACGTGCATTTTTAAAAATATCATATATATATAATGAAAAATCCATGCCTAATTGATAAAATATATTTATTTCTTCAGCAACTCTCTTTCACCAGTTTCAAATTGTCCTGCAGTGAGGGAAACCCGCCTCCTCCATCTCTGTCTTGTTTTTTTTTTCCAGAAAAACCATGTATCATTTTTAAAATATTTTTCAAATTTAAGGAGAAATGTGACTTCCTGCTTAAGGGAAAAATTCATTCATGATTTCTGTGGCTCACTAACAACTTTTCCCTGTAGAAGATCACACTCCCATAGACCAAGCCTTCAGTCCACCCTCTAGGACAATCTTGGTGCTCATCAACCAAGGGCTGCTGAGAAGACAGAAATGGGAAGAAAATGTCCCAGGCCCTCGTACTGAGACAAAGTCCACTTTTATCAGTTTTGTTCATTTTCATTTTGGTTTAAAATCCCACTTGAACTAAGAGTTCTTAGGTCATCAACTGTTTGAAAGCAACGGAGTAAGGGAACACATGTGGTTTGTAAATCCTGCTAAATCCATTTATACATTGTGATATAATTCTCCCTACTGCTGCTATGAAAGCCTTTTTTTTAAACTGAAAGCTATGATGTAAGCGCTTCAGATTGACCTGTCTATCCCCACAGGTCTCCTTGAAAGTTCTGCCCTGTGCTTTGAATGAGTTTTGAGTGGATGCCAAAGATTTCCAGTCTCCTCAGCTCAAGGGGCTAAGAAGCCAGGCCAGGGGGGAAATCCCAGCTGTAAAGTTTGAAAAAAAAATTCTCAGATGTTAATTCTGACCCATGTGCCAACATGCTTCTCTGGCCAGTAAAGCCAAGCAATCTTGCTCTAGACTTCTTAATCCATGTTCTACTAATGGATTTTCATCCATATCTCCAAAGGTTACAAATTAAAGACCCCATTTCCACCTCTTTTCATTAAATTATTCTAACCTCACCCTGGGTAATCCATCACTGTCTCTCTGGCTCTTGGTAGAACATGTTGGCAATGGAAGGACCAGTTTACATATAGTCTTCACCTTCCACACACGTCCCAGGAGCAAAGGCTTTGAGTCTAGCCTCTCAGATGGGGTTGGGGTTCCCCTGGTTCAATCTGTGCTGCAGTAGTCAATTCCAAGAGTCCTGTGACCTACGAGAATTCATGTTTTAATGGCATCGTACTCCTTGTTTTTTTTTCTTGACAGTTTCCCATGTCATTTAAGGTTGCACCTTTGAACATCTTGGCTAGAGGATCATGTGTTGGCTGTTTACATAGCGTTCACTATGTGCACACAAATCCTGACTGGCCACTTGGAGAAAGGAAATGAGGGTCAGGAAGTTCACATGGCCCTAAGCACTCTGCACCTGTGAATAGTATTGACTTCACTGGTTTCTGAGCATTTAATAAAGTCTGTTTATGAAATGAGGGCCTTGAATCCATTGCTACTTGCCATGGTCTCAGTTGTGTCAAAGAAAAAAAAAAGCATAGAAACCCTAACTCCCAATGCGACTATAAATGAGAGTTAGCAGATCAAATGAAAACCTAAGTGCAAGGCCCAGATCCAGTAGAATTCATGTATTTGTGTAGGGAGGGGCACCAGAAGCAGCATTGCACAGGATAAAGGAATACAAGGCCATGTGTACACATACCACGTGGAGGACTCAGGAGTGACTGACCCTGCCAATACCCAGACCTAAACTTCCTGCCTTCAGAATTGTATCAGAACAAAGTGATATTGTATAGAGCAAGAAGGGGGCCCAACAGTAAAATAGTTGTTGATGATCGAGCTCAGTGACATAAGTTCCTTTGACTTCCATAACCTGTGGTAAAAGGAAAAAGCAGGGTCCTCAAATTTTTCCTCTGGCCTCCACATGTACACTGTGGCAACACACACACACCCCACCACCACCACCACCACCACCAACAACAACAACAATGCTAAAAATAACAACAATAATACTAGCCACTCGGCCTATTATAATTTATGATGGAAATACATTTTACCTGCCTCTTGAAATATTCACAAGATGGGTAATGGCTGATAATCTAAGACATGAATTGGCTACCAGAGTCTGTGATCCTACAACTAGAATTTTCATTCTCCTCCCTGCACATGGACCATTAGCAAAGTGAGATGGGACAAAGACCCAGTGGATCACAAATGGGCAAAATGGAAATAAATCACACCGATATATAAAGAAGCATCTATAACCCTCCAAAAGGATCAGTTTAGAGAGTTCCTAGAGAACTGAGCACACAGAGATGCCCAGGAGTGCAGTTGGAGACAGTGTCTTCCCACAGGCCTAGACCTTGTGCATCTTAACCCTCCTCTGATCATGCATTTTTTGTAACAACCTAAACGTACTCAAAGATTTGTCTGTGTTCCATGAACAAATAATTAAATCCCAAAGTGGGTGATAAGAAACCGCTATAGCTCTTTGACAGGAGTGTAGGTGGCAGCCTACCACTTAAGCATAACATCGAAAGAAAGCGGCCATCCAGTGAGACTAAGCCTATAGCTTGTGGGATCTCTCACATAATGTGGGAACTGAAGTTCACGTTTAGCTGACATCTGCTGGAGAATCCATTGCCAGGGGTGCTGTACTCAGTGCTGCATGAAATAAGGATATTTGAAGGAGAATGATATAATTGTGATATAAGGATAAAGATATTTTCTCCTCTGAAATCATCACTATCATTTCCCTATCATCATCAATACTGACCTCACCTGTCAGCAGCAACAGAAGCATCACTAACACCAACACCAATCATCACCTTCATCATCCTCACCAGCATCACTATCACCATCATCATCGACACCATCATAATGGCTATTTGTGGAATAAAATGAAAATACTTTAAAGAGATAACATACATACATATTCAAAATATGAGACATTACATACACATAGAATGAAAATACACACAAAAAATTTTCATTTCGAATTAATCAAAAACATAAATGTAGATGGGTGTCCACTGAAATGACAACTAAATAGAGCCGTTTACAAATCCCAACGCTAGAAATGTGTGTTACATACAAAGAACAACACCACAAAGTTAAAGTGAAGATGGACGATGCATTCCCCATTCCCAAACAGAGAAGACGCATGAGGACAAGCTATGGGAATAGAGAAGCACAAACTAAACCGGTCTTCAGCTGTCAGAGTCTGAGGTGACCATTCTAATTAAAGCAAAACCACCTTTTCTGCAAGTCACCAGTTGAAGGGTCTCTGTTTGGAACAATGACTGAAGACCCCTATTCTTTAGACCAGACCAGCCTGTTTGTGTGCCCGACACTGTTATGGAGAAGTGTTATCAGGAGGCTGTGACTCAAGCGAGCAATAAGGACCAGATGGTAACAACACAAACACGGCAACTCCCACACTCTGGACCTTACGACAAGCATAATTATTATAAATGGGACAATGATGGCATGAGCATGGATCTAAGGTTTCCAGGGGGACCTGCACAGTAGCATCCTCTACGCGGGGATGCAGCCAAGACTCGGATAACACAAAAGCACCCAGATTGATTATTGTTTATGAACACGACACTCACTCGATGGGTCATTGTCCCAGTCTGATTAATGAAATGATGATGCTAACAGGGGTGTTCAGCTTGCCGCATCCTGTGGTCGACTCACGTTGTGCAAAAGTATCCCCGGAACCATCAATTCTCGGTGCCCTTGTCAAATAATTGTTTATGGAAAGACGGATGCGTGTGGCAATCTTGAGTGAAGGGGGCTGATGTATGTGTTGTTAAGGATTGAAATAATCAGCCTGGCAATAAATGGCCTGTGTGTTTGTCAAATGACAAGCTGGGAAGCATTAGCATTCCTCAGGCACTGTGCCTTCCTCTCCAAGCTGGTGTCTAATGACTACCAAAGATCGCCCATGAATAAACGCCAAGCCTTACCCAGACGTAATTACTCAGCCAATGCAGACATACTCCAAACAAAATTGATATCTTAATGATACCAGTTTGTGTAGAGTAATAAAAGCCTGGTGAGAGACCTAGAGAGTGAGTGAGGCCATCGACATTATTCTGGATATACTTCCCTGCAATGTGTAGCAGCATTTGCTTATGACCATCGAAAGCCTGGATCTCCAGCCTTTTCTCTTCTGTTGGGTTCCACTGGCCACCTGGAAATCCCACCCCTTCTCTGGTTTTACCTGGCAGCTAAACATCTCTATGCATAGAAGAGGGTTTAGATTTGCTGCCATGTTTTCTCACACTCTACAAACTTGTAGTCACATGACCTCTGAAGTAAGGCAGCTGAGTAAGACTGGGTCTGAGAGGCGGTAGTCTTTGGAAGTGAGACAAAGATCATCTCTTCCAAAGAAGCCATGGAGGAAACCTCTGTTGCTCATGCCCACATCATCCAGAGCATCCTGCACATTGCTCAAAAACTCACATGTGAATCTACGTCCAGCTCCTTGCTGGCTGCTGGTGTCGCTTGAATACAGAGCACATGTGCACATTTCTCTGCTGCGTTTCCAGCAAACATCCTGCTCCAGCCTCATAAAATCCTGGGCAGCCCCTCTACTCCCCACATGGATATGTGCAAGTTCAACTTGTCTTTTAAGATAGGCTCCCAGAAAGAAAAAAGAATAGCACCACCTCACCAACCCCATTACTAGCAGCTCCAGGTCAATCCTCTAGTCCCCTCAGCCTCTGGTGGCTTTGAGCCCTGACCGCCCAATGGAACCCACACCCCCTTCTGAGTCTCTTTTCAACTTCCTTTCTTCGCTGAATCTCAGTGATTCATAACCTTAATCTCCTCACCTAGTTAGGGAACAGGGGTGACATCATTTTCAAAACTTTCTCTCTACCACACTAACCTTTCCTTTCCTCCTACAGCTCTATATATTAGGTGTCCAATAAATATTTGTTGAATGAATGAAATATCTGGAGCATGAAAGATGGATTCAGAAGACAGATAAGTTTGGGGAGAGGTGAGATTAAGTGTGTTTAGTCTTTAGTCTAAGATCCCTCAGATCTCGTAATGCGCTAAGAAGCTGGGTGAAGCTCCAAGAGCATATGGAATGTGACACTGAGCAGACTTATGTCACATGGAATTCGTGTTTTTCAGGTTGCCTAGGAACCTTTCATAGAATTACATTAGACTTAGTGATTACCAAATTTCCTTCTGGTTATTCAGTTTGATGCCAAATCTCTCTCAGAGAGACCTGCCCCTTACTCCTATCCATCTCGGGGAGGGGTGGGGGAGGGAGTCTTCAACTTTATCTGCCCAAACATTCAACACCGTGCCTTACCTTTAAAACTCCAGTCATCACACACACACACACACACACACACACACACACACACACAATTGCTCTTTGTCCCTCTGTCATACCCTTGGAATCCCAGGAGAGATAGATTAGTGTCTTTTATAGGATAACAAAATGACCAGTGGCTGGGGACCCTGCAGCTTCAGAATGGAGACTCTTGCCAAAAAGTCCAAGACAGGCTTTGAGGGCTGAAACCTGTGGTTCCAATTCATCAACTTCTGATGAGGGCAAATCAGCTAGAGATTAAGTTAAACATCAAGGGCCAATGATTCATTAAATCTCACTTGTACAATAAGTGTCCATAGAAACCTCAAGCCAGAGTCAGAGTGATTCTGGGCTGGTGAGCATGAGAAGGGTTCTGGGAATGTGAGGTAGCCCAAGGAAGCAAAGATGCTCCAATCTCCATCTGCCTTGCCTCATCCTAAATATTTCTCTCATCTCGCCCAGTCTCAGTAAATAAAATGTTTGCCAGATTCTGAAAGTTGCTCTTGCTTATTCCTTAATCTGAGAAGGAGTTCATAGGAGCCCTAATTTATATTTCATAACAGGTCAGAACTCATGAAGTGGGGAAGTATCTGAAACGGGAACATTCTCATGAGACTGAGCTCAGAACATGATGCTAACCTTGGGCAAAAATTTAGAGCTTTGGAGGATCTTATTGGTGAGGAAATAACAAACACACTTGCACCAGATGTGATGTTTGTAGGTATAAATACTTAAGTGTCCATGTTTAAAAACAGAGTCCAAATCTACACTGCACTAACTCCACTCTTTATAATAGCCACACCACTAGCTTACTTCTCTATATCTTAGTATTATATAGTTGTTTAGGTTTAGATTGCTGTAGCAAAATACCATAGATGGTAAGAGTTAAACAATATTGTGTTCCTCATAATTGTAGGGTCTAGAAAGTCCAGGGTCAAGGTGTGGCCAAATGTGTTGTCATTTGGTTTGCAAATGTCTGTGGGCTTATAGTACTTTCATGTGGCAGAAGTAGAGAGGACTCTGGCCTCCTTCTGGGTTAATGCAAACACTAATCTCACCAGGAGAGCTCCAGCCTGATACCTTCACCTAATCCTGAAGCAGTCCTGAAGTCTTTCCAAAGACCACACCCCTGCTCGTGATCACAATGGAGACTAGGGTGCCAACATAGAAATTTTGTAAAGACAGATTTATTCTATAATATACATCTATATTTTTATTTATTTATTTATTCTTTCTCTCTCCCTTCCTTCCTTCTTCTTCTTTCTCCTTCTGCTCTTCCTTCTCCCCTCCCCATTTTATTTCCTCCATCTAAAGCAAAGATTCATGTAGCCTAAGCTAGCTGTGAACTTACTATAAAGCCAAGGATGACCTTATACCACAGAGTCAAAGGAAAGAAGGAATCCTGGGGCTTCCTCGTTCATCCACATATCCACATAGCCATTTGACTATGGGGAATTTTTCTTCCTAAAGCTGCATGACTAGGCTGTGTAACTGAAAGGGAAGAGTTTCTGCAATTCTACCAAGCCCACAGCAAAGATCAAGGTCAGAGCCTAGTTGCATGAACAGTTCAGAGCCATGCACACATTCCAGAGAGGCAGCAGGGAAATTCACAGCGCTTGGGAGGTAATTGCTAGTTACTGCTCTACTGGTCCCAATTTTAGTAGCAAATGAGCAATGTATAATGTATTAAGCTTATTAAAAATAAAAACCAAAAGTGTCCACAAGGGGAAGGAAAAAGTCATAGAGTTTACCAAGATCCAGTCATCATCAGAGCTGATGTTTGACGGGCCCAAGCCCTGTACAGTGTCAGGGGGTGCTGTTTGGTTCTATTGGGAGCTCATAGGCTCTGAGTTCTGTGTTACCCCCACAATGATGATCAGCAGGTTACCCCACACACACACACACCATCCAGGAAGGCATCCATGGCAAGGCAATTAGATGCTCAAACTTTCTTCTCGAAAAAAACATAGGCAAGGGATTGATTTTCAAGCAGGAAAGTTTGGCAGACCTGCTTGGGAGGAATAAGAACCATGCCTGCGCTTCTAACAGAGATCACCTCCCTCAGCCTGCTCTACCATCCCCCCCACCTGCAACCCTCTATATCGCACTATCTCAGACCAGCAAGGGTCTCACACACCATTACCCACTGGAGTTCACCCTGTATCCTGATGTGCCCAGTCCAACCCCAGACACCCAAGTGTGGCATTCCTGAAATTTTATTCAGAGGCATCCAACTGACTGGCAAAGAATTCACCAGCATTTACACCTGAAAAACCCTGTCCCCCCACCACCACCACCCATTCACACAGCTTTCTTCTGCTCCGTCTCTGGGCTTCTCTGGGGTATCACATCCCACTTTATAACCTACGTGTCTGCTGATACAAAGCATATGTGTCTCCCTGTGCACATACTGAACCTATTATGTCTCTCAGGTAGGCAGCTACCTGCTTAGTACAGCCTCTATCTCATTCCAGAAAGTCTTTCCAAAATGTTCGCTGTGCTAACCTACTACAGGGTTCACACGGTGGGAACAAGATAGGAGGAAGGGAAGCTGAAGCCAGCCTTGTTAAAAGGAGCTGTGTCAACATGATCCATTTCACTCACACGAATTCTGTTTGGCAACTAAGAGGAATGCCACCATGAAGAAACGTGAGCTAGCTAACCAGAAGAACTTTGCTTGCCAAAGTTTCAGCACGATTAATAAGTTAAGGAAAACTCAGAGAACTCAGAGAACTCAGGTAAGTCACGCTGCAACAATGCAGGCAATCACCACAGACCCCTCTGAACAGGAAAAGTCTCTCTGAAAGATCAGGTCACAGCATTGTGTGCGAGGCAGGAAAGGTAAACCCCGGAAGAGAAAGTATAGCTCATGCAAAAGGGAACAAACACAAGGAGCCTCCAGTCAGACAGGAGCACTCCTGGAAGAAGGCTCTGACAGACCGGCAGCTGTGAATGGAGGTCCTGGAATGCCACCCGGGTTCCCTCTCCGGTGTATGAATGTGCTGAGAGGTTCCTGGCAGCGCGGAATCATTCAATTAGAATGGATTTTTCATTAGCTGGATCTCCCGTTGTGTGGGGCAGATATTGTACTCTTCCTTTGGAGCGAATTAGAAGCCAGAATATACCCTTGAGCAGGGGTCACCAGATAAAGCCCCACAACAGCCAGAAGAGGAGTGGCCACAAGAGTGAGGGGAGTGCTTGGAGCCGGAACTAGAAGGGGGAATGTAGCAGACAGAACCCCACAAGAGGCGTCAGTAAAGCTGCCTAAGCTTTCACAGAAACAAACATGCTTCTTCCAGAAGCAGAGATGAACTGGGATGAACAAAGGGGGGCGGTGAGCAGGAAGATAGCAGTGTGAAAGAGAGGCAGAAATGGAACGAGTGTCATCAGGAACGAACACTAAAACAGGAAAATTTAAAAAAAACCCAACACCTAAATATTAAATATCACAGAGGACGCTTTGAAGGCAGAGTCATCGCAAAGATCATGGCAAAGGGCTTCCCTGTGACCAGACCAGTTTAGTCCTTTAAGCACTATGTCTGTAGCTTCCTGAAGACAGTAAGTAAATTCCACCTCAAGTAGTGAGAAGTTGTCTCTAAAGTTCATATATTTCATACATTCTTTTAAGTACTCAAGAATGTAGAGATCTGAGAATAAAAGATTTGACCATTGAAAACCTAAATATATGTCTAAATAATTGTCCCTAAAAACTGCTTTAAAATGTCAGTGTCAAAAAATAGCCTTTGGGAAAAAAAGCATGTATTGATGAAAAGTTAATAAGAGAGTGCCCATTGATATAATACAGTGGTTTAAGACTTGAACTTGGTGTGTTAGTTTGAATGAAAATGATCCCTATAGGCTCATAGTGATTGGCACAATTAGGAGCTATGGCCTTGTTGGAGTGGGTGTGGCCTTAATGACGTAGGTGTGGCCTTGTTGGAGTATATGTGACTTTGTTGGAGGAAGTGTTTCACTGCGAGTGGGCTTTGAGGTTTCGGATGCTCAAGACAGGCCCAGGGTCTCTCTCCCCCCCCATCCCTCTTCCTCTCCCCCTTTCCCTCCCTCTCTCTCTTTCTCCATCTCTCTCCCTGTCCTCTCTCTCTTCCTACTGCCTGCCAACCCAGATATAGAATTCTTGGCTACTTCTCCAGCACCATGTCTGCCTATGTGTTGCCATGCTTCCCACTATGATGGTAGTAGGACTAAAACTCTGAACCTGTAAGCAGCTCCAATGTTTTTCCTTATGAGAGTTGCCATTGTCTTTCTTTAGAGCAATAGAAACCCTAAGTAACCTGATACATAATACTAGACACTTGGTAATAATACTGGTCTAGGCCCAGATCCAACTGTAGATCTCGGGGGCTGTTTGAACATAGTAAGGGTTACAGTGCCTCTTGTAGTCATGTTACTCTTTCTGTACAAGGGCTCATAGTGGCGCTTATCATATGGGGTAATGATAACAACTACTTAAATCAATGAATGAAAATCACTGATTTATTTTACAGTTGGTGAATAGATACATTCTCTCCAGACAATAGACACGAAAGGATTATATTTTTAACTTGAAAATTAAAGACAAAATTAGAGGGATTAATATTATAAAAATGTTATTCTGAATTAATGAAAATCATATTCCTTTTAGAAAAGGAAAAGGGTTAACAGTGAATAATAACAGCAGAGTCAGGAAATGTTGTCTGAGTAACCACGCTCCTTGACAACAGGGCACAGATGAAGGAAGGTGGTGGAGCCCAGCAAATCACATGTGCACGTCAAGCAATCGAGCGGTGCTCTATGGAAGAGACAGGCTGCAGTAGGGTTAGGTCCTTAAAGGTGAAATGGCAGAAAGGATGACAGGCAATCAAAAGCTAGCAAAGTAGAATTCAAGAGTAACATCCACCAAGAGCCCGCCAAGCAAATTCAGGTCAAATGTGCATTGACACTTCTTAGTCCTGCTGGGACTACTGCTTCTCTTGGAGAGCATCTACTCAAAGTACAGAAAGATTCCATTCCCAGCACTGGATGCTAGGTCTGCTTTAGTTCCTATGCCTTTGCTTGCTTGAAAACAGTCTCAAAAGGCAAATCTGAGTCAGGGCACTTCTTATTACAGAATGGTATTCCACCCCCCCCAACCCAAGTCACCAAAAAAGTCACACACGTAAGAGTCCAAACATCACATTATAGGTATACAAACTATATGTGTGTGTATGCGTGTGTGTGACTATAAGTGACATTCAAAAATCACATTAAGTATATTATATACTTTTGCAATATGTATAAGTAAAATTTATAATCTCTGATTTTATAAGTTTTAAACTTATAACTTACAAAACATAGCTATTTTACTGTATATTTAATTATTTTAGCCCTTCAGCAACATTATTGTTTTGAAGCTACTCTTCACTTTGTAAGTTCAAGCAGTGAACTCACTGGCCTCTGATCAGTGTTGCTGATAGCAGCGAGCTCGCTCCTCTTGCCATTCTTTGGTGGAGGGACATACTAGGTTTAAGTCACTGAAGAGGCTGAAAGGCAATAGGCAAAGATAAGCTTTGATGGGTTCTTGTTTTAAATTTAGGCTGCACAACTACTAATAATAGTTTTGTTTTTTTCAAATAATTCATTTAACTTAGGGTTCTTTGTTTATCTGGTTTTAGAAGATTTATTTTCATTTTAAAATTTATGTATGTCTGCCTGTCTGTCAGAATGTACGTGTGAGTATGTATACCTTAAGAGTCCAAAAAAGAGCATTGTTCCCCCTGGCGGAGTTATAGACAGCTAGGAACTGCCTGGCTGGATGCTGGGAACAGAATCCAGGTCCTCTGGAACTCTCAACTGGGGCTCTTAACTGCCAAGCCTTTCCTCCATCTCCTGTTGCTCAGTTTTCATATGTTGCCCATCAACATTTTTGTTTATACTTCTTTGCGTGCATATATTTTTTTTCTTTTGAAAATTTCCAAATTGTAGAAAAGCCATGTTAGTAGAAGCACACTGTTCACAGTCATATCGCCTGAGTGTGAAGATGAACATGTCCTCTTGCTGACCCAGAACACAGGAAAATGTCAAAAATTCACCCCTGAATATTTGCACGTGCATTTCTAAGAACAATATTCCCCTTGGTGTCAGGATGCCGCCTCCACTCTTGGCAAAGTGAGCACAGACACCAAGTGTGTCTGTCAGAGCATGTGTCCAGACTTAGGGTCACAATGCAGTCCTTCCATTCGTGCCGATAGCTCACTGGCTATGGCCTCATGAAGTGAGCTGATTTCCTTCCAGGTAAAGCCGTATTAGGAAACTTCATGGATAAGAGCCATTTATATTACTCCTAATTGCTACATATTACAGTGTTATTTTACTTGACATACACATGCAACGGGTACCAAACACAAATTCTGGCTTTATTTTAGCCTTTTGTGGCAACCTTTCAAAAAAAATTTTTTTTAAAGAGAAACCAAACTGTGGGAAATTGAAGTGAAATTTTCTCAAGTTGACACACATGAACCTTAGTGAAATTCAGACTTCAAATGGTGTACATCTGTAATCCTAGCAGAGGCAGGAGATGGGGGCAAGGGGCTCGCCTTAAATTTGAGGTCACCTAGAGCTACATAGAGAGATCTTGTCTTGAAAAATAAATCCAAAAAGAAAAAATCCAAACTTTAGTTCCAGTACAGTGAAATGCATACAAAACTTTGAAGTGCCAAATGCCTGGGGGATGTGAGCATGAAACCCACAGAGGGAGACCAGAGAGGAAATGTTCCGCCTCCCACTCTGCTCAGCACCCACATCACAGGCAAAAGGCCCCATTCTTCCAGGCACCACAACATCACTTCTAGAACTTTTAAATCTGCACTAGGGCCCACCTAAGATTGTTAAGATACAAGTCTCTGGGGATGAAACTGAGCCCATGTTTATAAGCTTCCAGGTGATTCCAATAAATAACCAGCCAGGGGACCCACTGTTCTAGGACAAGCGATGCTCATGTTGACTGTGGCTGTGTACTTCTGCTCATCGTCTTTAACCCTCTCATTTTGGGAAGGAATGCTACACTCTAGTTTTCTCTTGGCCTTTGCTACTTGATTTCCCTCTGAAGGAAATCCTTCCCTCTGTCCATCCTTTCCTCTGAGATGTAGCAAGACCTGGACCATTCCTAAATGCTTTGGCTATATGTTATCAGGCATCCCACAAGGCTAGAAACACAAGGGAATTCCAGTGGGAGACTTTAAAAAAGGGAGGGGACAAGATTGTGCGTTTTTCCAGTGCCAATATTCCAGACGTGGGTTTTGGGGAGGATGTGTACATGGCAGTATGAGGTTATGGTTTGTCTGGAGTGGGTGGCACTGAAGGCAGATGTGCCTGTTAGGCCAAGGAGCTTGGCCCCTGGTTAGGGTCATGCCGCAAATGCCTTTTCCAGACAGCAAAGCTCCAAGCAAGGATTGATGTTCAGATCCTTTCAAATCCCTAAACTGAAGAAATAACAGATTGGATTCCACCATTTCTTTCTCCCATCCCATCACGATTTCCACTCCGTGTTTGGAGGAATGTTTGGGCAGTAACTTCAGTTCTGCCTCTAGTTAAAAGCAGCTTGGGCAGTCTGGGAAGAGTTTCTTAAGCTAATGCCACATGCCAAGAGATGAGTCAGACACAGCCATGGCCAGGACAAGCCAAGAGGGGCAGGGACAAACGTGTCTCCTGCAGACAGACACCCCAATCCATTCTGCAAACATTTCACATCCTGTCACCAACATGGCTGCCAGGTCACACAGGAGGGACAGAGAGCAGAGGGGATGTAATGTTAGCCAATTCCTGACACTGCAGCCCCCTCCCTCCTGGCTCTGATCACCATTACATCCTGGGTTTTGAATGACTCTATAAAAATGTCCAGAGTGAAAGACAGATTCAAAAACTGGGGAAACATTATCCTGATGGCCGTCCTTTAACATCCTCCACGGTCTGTCTTCGGCCCTTCCCCCAGGCCCTACCACCCCCATCCCATCCCCAATCCCCATGTCTGGCCATGCAGAGAATTTATGAGCTGTAAGTTCTGTTTTTCTACATTGATGGAAATCACTGGCAAGTGTTTTCACTGGGCAAAACCCCATCCAAAGAGTCAAATATCTAGGCACCCAGCAGAGCTCTAAAGGTCTGCATTTATGAAGCTGATCGACGTGCCCTGTGGCCATAAACCATCCTCTATTTACCTATGACAGCACAGTATTTGAGTTCATAAAAGGATGGTTTTCCCCCTAACTTCCTACGCCTGGAAGGCCGCAGCTTCTTTTTACTAGGGGCTCATGTGTCAGGTGCACACAGTGTTTAACTGAATAAAGCCAGTTGCAGGCTTCTATCACTGTTGAGGTGAAGGAATTCAAAGGGATCTAACGGGACCCTGATAAAGATTGCACAGATTCCCAGGGGTGTCATGCATAGTGGGAAAATATATACCTACTGTCCTGCATAATACAGATGGTACCTGAAGCAACTATTGGTTTCTTCATGGATTCACAGACACCTCCTTCCCCATGAGACAGGAGGAAGTGAGTTTCCTCAACATCACCAAAACCCCAGGAAAGGGTGGACAATTATCTTTCAAGTTGCCAGTGTACTGAAGGATACTGAGGTTTGAATGTAAGGGAAGTAGAGAAATTAGAACAGCAACTGGAGCCTTCAATGGGAGGCGTGGGTTGGTACCAATTTTATCCCACTGAAACCATCACACACACACAGATCCTCGTTAGCTGGGATTAAGGGAAACAGAGTCATGTCTCTGTAGATAAACTGGGATTAGGAATACAGGCAGACTGAAAAAAATACCGGCAGTATCCAGACACTGCACCACTGTGCATTGATGACCCAGGAGCGCATCTAGTTGCTTTCTTCCCCACCGCAGTTCAGTGGAAATCTGGCCGTTTCGTTCATTCTGACACTCACTGGTTCTAAGAATCACTAAATCGATAGAATCCAGAGGACAGAAAAACCCAGCAAAGCGCTAAAGCCTGCCCTAAGGTCACAGAGCCCCAGAATTGGACTGAAGGCTAGCCCCTCCTTTTTCCTACTGATCAATATGAGCCCTAAGAAACATGTCTGTACTTTTTCTTATTTCTCTCGCTCTGTCTCTGTCTCTCTGTCTCTGTCTCTCTGTCTCTGTCTCTCTCTTCCCTCCCTCTCCCCACCCCCACTCTAACTCTCCGACTTTGTTACTGTGTTGACCTCCAGAGACCCTCCTGGCACAGCCTCCTACGCACTACACTTATGTTATCAAGCAGCCATAAGCATGTATCTTGAATATCACAGAACTGCACCTATGAGTATTGGTGCCAAGTATATCATCTTTACTATTGATTATGGTTCAATGCATGGACCAAGTTAGTGTTATGCAGTAAAGCACTTGGAGCCATGCCCTGCACTGAAAATCTGAAGAGCTTTTCCTGAAGAAGAGTCTGAATGACTTTTAGCACCTTGTTGTTCCCACTTTGCACTGATCCTCCAGCGCAGCGGCTAATGCTGTGACTAACGTCAACTTTATACACGCAGAGCTCTTCTATCTCTTCATAGTTACATACACGTCACAAGCACCTTAAACTGTGCGCCACAGCCTCATATGGGGTCTCATAAATGACTATGGGGGTTCACAAAACTTTCATTACAGTAATGTTTGACGCACAAGGGTGAAACATTGATTCACAAGTAATGGATTCAAGTTGTTCTGGGAGCACTGGTCTGTACTGTGCCACACAACCTCACTGAAGTCTTGCTTTGGAGCACACAACAGGCTCACATACTGCACATATCCCACACCAGACTACACCAATGAGCGTTTCCTAAAACACCAAGGCTCAGATTCAAGACGACTGTTCACTTTGAATTGTGGTGTTTTTACTACACCAGAAGGTTTCTGCTATTACAGAAACACAACAAATTAATCATAGAAAATTTTAATAGTTTCCTACCATTAAGCTTCAGCATGTAGGTATCAAATTAGCATACCATTGGGATGTTTCATGTCAGAGTGTTTGATTCTGAAAACTACAATCTGAGTTGCTATCTTGAACTTCATACAAAAAAATTGTTAAATGAAATTTGGCTTATAATGAACAGAATTTCAACAATTTCTGAAGGCAGTAAGTGTACTTCTGGTGCCTTTTATATACATTTGTATGAAGCAGGTTTCTCTCAGCAGACTGTCACAATGTAAGAATATTGATCAACTATGAAAAATGTTGAAGATGCTGTACACCTTGCAGCATCAAGCATTCAGCCAAGACGAAGCTCTTTATCTAAAACAAGCACACACATCCTCCTCGTTAGAAGGCAACTTTGCTTTCATCTTTAATCAATGGTAAAATTACACGTTCATCAAAGAAGACTTGTTTAAAATACAGTTCTTTATCATTTATTTTCAGCAATCATTCCATCTGCATGCCAATTTAATAGATGCAGGATTGTGTAGCAATTGCCCGGGCTCAATGGATCAGCAGCGTAAAAAGTTTATGAAGGGGCTAGAGAGAGGGGTCCAGAGGTTACAAATGCAGCTGCTTCTCTGGAGGAGTGGAGTTTGGTTCTCAGAACCTACATGGTGTCTCACAACCTGCTGTAGCTCCAGTTCTGAGGGACCTGATGTGCTCTTCTGTCCTCTTTGGACACCAGTATGTATGTGACATATATACTCATACATATACATAAATAAAAACAATCATAAAAATATAGTTATAAGAAGCCTGTTACAGCCGGGCCGTGGTGGTGCACGCCTTTAATCCCAGCACTTGGGAGGCAGAGGCAGGTGGATTTCTGTGTTCGAGGCCAGCCTGGTGTACAGAGTGAGTTCCAGGACGGCCCTGGCTATAAAGAGAAACCCTGTCTTGAAAAACCAAAAAAAAAAAAAAAAAAAAAAAAGAAGCCCATTACAGAAGACACCAGAATGGAAGTGTCTAGAAGACGTTAGAAGGCAGGTTCTCAAAATCTTCAGGATCTTTTGGGCAAGAGCTTAGCTTTCAGAAAGGGTTATCCAAGCTGGGAAATCTTCCCATTTGATCTGAATGCATTTGTTGTTTTGATCACATACAACATGGAGCATGGCTTATTAATATTTTATTTAACGCTTTCTACCCACAGCATTTGCCTCTTTGCTTCCTCTACTAGAGTGATCAACATTTCCAGCTTGTGTTATCCCCTCCCATTTAGAAGATTTGTTTTCTTTTGATCCTTGTATGCAGCTTCTTTTGCATAGTAATAAACTTAGGCTCTCATATTTACGTCGAGGTCTCCCGGTCAATGAAGATTCAAGGTCTCAACACTGAACACTAGTTTGCCTTTCCTTGTTTTAATTTTGCCACTAATAAAATTGTTGTTGAGTGATGAAATGTTTTACTTTTTAATGAGTCTTGTAGTCTCTGCCTCTTTACAACCTCCAGGCTCCTAGTTCGTTGTCTCAGCTTTTCCAAGTGCACTCTTCCTTACACAGCACGGCAAGGGGTAGCTGCTTGGCAGAGGTCTGTTTACCAAATGCTCTTCACATTCCATCCACTGGAGACCTACTAAATATACCTTGGACCTAGGTGTGTGTATGCGGGTGTGTGCACACATGTGATCCAAGTGCTCACGGAGGCCAGAGAGCCTGATGAATCCCCTGAAGCTGGAAATTCCGGTTGTTGTAAGAAGCCCAATGTAGGTACTGGGAAACAAAGACAGGTCTTTTATAAGACCAGTATGTGATCTTAACCACTGAGGGGTATCTCTGTCCCCTGTCCTGTAACTTTTATTTCACATTTGATTTGGTTCTTTTCCAAATCTTGTTTATGCTGTCCTCTTATTTTTTTTTTTGCATATGATCAGGCATTTTATTTGCCCAATGGTGTGAAGTAGGCACGAATGTATCTTTTTTTGTGAGTTTTCTGTGGTTTCTGCGATCTGCTCAGACCTGCTGGATCTACAGGTTACCTTCACGATGAGTTTCTCTCCTTACCTGACTGAACTTTGTTTCTTATTGTACAGTAATCTTTGTCCTAGATCATGGTGAGCCAGCATGGGAAGTGTCCTGAGAATCAAGTTGTGAAAATCACCCAGAGCAGGTTGGGTTTTTCTTCTACCAAAGACACCAAGGCTATCAGTGGTCCTGAGATAACTTCTTAGGTTGCTCTCTGAACTTGTGGTTTCCACACTTCCCAAGTATCACACACTCAGGCTGCATGGAAACACAGCAGCCCGGTCCTACAGTTTTAACACAGACATCATTTGTTTTGTTTTGCCTAAAAGTTTAGAGAAAAAGCAAGCTTCCTTGAAACTTTGTTTTCAGCCCAGGAACTATGGTGTTCCCCACTCTATGAAGTTAGGCATGGAGCTTGTCAGGGCATTTGGCTTTTATAGGAGCCAAGCTCACTCTCCTACTGTCGCTACCCCCCATCCCCAGAAATGCAGGCTCCTGTGAACTGGAGAACCCCAGGCTCTTCCCTGAAACCCTCTATGGCTCACCCTCCCCCATCCCCTACAGGGTCACCCCACCCACTCTCCAGGCAGAATTTCCTTCTGGAACTTTGGCTGCAGGAATTTGTTTTTGTTTTGGGCAGCTGTGCTGTTTTACAAAACATTTTCATGTTTATTCTTAATGGGAGCAGTGGAAAAGATCACTCCTCCCCCGAGTTTAGTCCATCTCATGCTGGAAACATCGTCAAGGTAAACAAGGCGCTTCTAAAATAAATGCCAGTTAGATGTTCTTTTCAGAGTTGGGGTATCAATACAGGCTGCCACCTTACTGCTGCCACATTCTGCTCTCATCTCCGTCTCAAATGGGTCTCTGGCCATTCCTGCCTCCGCCCACCTTCCTGTTCCCAGGAGCTGTGTCCTAGCTGTGTAGGCTGGGAGCTCTATTCTGAGAGACATTCTTAATCCCTCCTGGAGATCAGCACCATTCAGAAGATGGGAGTTAGCAGGTCATCAGTCATTCCACCTTCCTAAGATCCCCTGTGGGTCTAAAGTGACAGTAAATTCAAGAACTGACATTCAAAAGTTCTCACTACCCTTGAGAAATCCAGCCATAGCCAGGGATGCACAGTAATAGAACAAGCGTGGGCTCTAGAGTGGGTACAGCCGGCAGGGCTAGGCTACTTGACATCTTCCCACTGTGGTACTCCAGTGTCTGACCTGAGTAGCTGGCTGTGTTCTGCCCAGGCCAATAACTCTGAAACTCACTTTTTGCTTTTTTTGTGCTAAAACGAGAGAATGTCAAAACTATTGCTTCTGTCACATCTAGGTCTAACTTAGGGACATTTCTTTAACGATGCCTAAGATTTAAGTCAAGTGTCTTTTTGAGAGGCCAAAACAAAATCCTATGAAAGAAGACAACTTGTTCCAATCGAGTCAACAAATGACAGGTTCAGCGGCAGAAGTCCTGAATCCCACAGCAGATTCTCAGCACTCTCCTCTCTCTCTCTCTCTTTCTCTCTCTCTCTCTCTCTCTCTCTCTCTCTCTCTCTCTCTCTCTCTCTCTTTCTCTCTCTCTCTTTCCCTCTCCTCCCTCTTCTTCCCTCCCTCCCTCCCTCTCCTTCTTCTCCATCTTTCACTTGTGGGAGAGTGAAAAACTTAGGATGCTCACAACATCCGATGGTTAGCAGAGGTCTATGAGAAATGCTACAGGGGTTCAAATCTGAGATTGAAGTAGAGTTCATGATAGGATTGATGATAGGATTGGTTATTGAGCATTCTGGCTTCTGTTCATAGTAATAGGCTTCCTGGAGGAAGGGTCCTGGATGTGTTCAATTTGCTAGTCATTTTGTCTGCCCAACCTTCAGACCCAAGTTCTTATTGTACAGCATTAAAGAGATGGAGATTAAACAACTTTTAGGTTTCTCCCAGGTAAGTATGCTGTGCCAAAACCACATAACATTTTTGTAAAATGAGCAAAACACCGTTTCAAAGAGTTAAGCATCCTATTAGGGATGTGGAAAGTGTGAAAAAGTTTAGTTAACAGTTGTCTATGTTGAAGAAAACATTCAATCTTTGAGTACCATGTGATCGTGAGTTTAACAGTCTAACCCCAAAGGGCAGATAGGGATTTTTCTCTTATACATAACCTTGGAGTTCAAGGGGATGTGGAAAAATATTACAGTCAAATCCAGTAAAGTTTAACTCTCAAATACTGGTCATCCATGAGATTTGTCACCCTGGCATCACAGCTGCCAAACCCATTTAATCTTTAGTGTTCTTGGACCCAGTAGCCTCCTTCTCGCCCACAGCCCTCTGCTTGGAGGAATGTCCCTCTGATACTTCCATCAAACATGGACCCTATCGCTATGGGTTTAATGTACTAATTCCTCTAAAATTCCTGAGTGAAAGTCCTAATCTCAAGTGTGATGGAGTTGGCCTTCCTGGGGTATCAAATGTAAATGGGGGCACAATGGAGTCAATTACTTCTAAAGACTATGAGTGCTTGGTTCATTTTCTCTGTCCTCTCTATTATGGAAAAATTCATCAGAAATGTAACAGTATACAAACAAAGAGGGTATCCCTTATAGATACCATATCTAGTGGAGTACTGACCTGGGCCTTCCCAGCACAGACAGCAGGAAACAGCAAGAGTTTGTTCTTTAAGTCACTCAGTTTATAGTGATTTTGTTCTCACAACTCAAATGGACTGGTGGACCTCTTGCTGGAGTTTGATCCCCAGTGTTCTCCACACTCACATCTAGGATCCCCTGCATTGATTTATCCCAAACCTATGCAGCATCCACTTCCCTAAGCATTTAAATGTCTGTGCCGTGATCCTGCTCAAAAATGTTGCTATTTCCATTGGAAAAAAACTGCATACATTTTAAAAATGAGGTTCTATTGTTTCATTCTGGTTTAAATTGAAATTCTCCTCATAGACAAAATATCCACTCCAGTCATATCAATCCTTCCTAGGCCTCTTCCTCCATTTGCAGTTACCTCAACTGGAGTTTCTTTGTGATGTCTCACTGGTGATATAATTCTTACCACTTTTTAAAGTATTGGCTCATTCTGAAGACTTTCCCCCAAATACTGTTGCATTCAGGAGACTTCCCCCAATGCTGTTTCATTAAGGAGACATTCACCAGGTGCCGTCCCGTCTCATTCAATGGGTTCCTCTCTCGTTTGTAAACTCCCTGACACAGCTCTACACACACAGTTTGCTTCTCTTTACACATGCTATCTCTTAGGGGCTTTATGATTCCTCTCTAAACTGCACTCCATACTAAGGAAAAATAAAACTTGCCTTTAAAAAGCTTTTTTTTTTAAGTTTCATAAGGATGTTCAAAGTAATATATATAAAATATGGCAATGATTTTTTCCAAGCCTCTATTTTGATTTCCTAATTTTCCAAATTGATAGGCCTTTTGTTGGTGAGATGCACCAGCCAGATAAGAGCAGGGTCATTTTAAAGGAAGAAGAAAAGGTCCCTGGGCCCACGAGTCTGCATCTTTTTCATTCCCTATTCCAACTAAGAAAATCTCGTTTTTTCCATCCCGTACAATTGTGACTTGTGTCCAAGGGGGTGACAGGAAACAGAATGGAGCAACCACTTTGGTGTATAGTCTTACATAATACAACATTCTAAAAGTTTAGCTTCTTTGACAGTCTCAGAGATTTCCAAACAGTATGAACCCAAGCAGAGAGTTGGCAATATATGGTAAGAGGAGAGGAAAATGGTACTGGAAAGGAATGGATGGAAAATAGGAGGGACTTGACTAGAGAGCAGGAGCCCTGCAGGCTTTAAAGCCTGGAAGTATTCCCTGTCCATGTTATACATCATTCTCTTCAGTGAAGGGAGGGGTGGGAAAGTCTCTCCCTTCTGTGAGTGGCATACTCTCAGCAAGGTCCGGTAACAGGTAAGGCTCTTAGCACATAGCCTGCTCCCCAATTATAGTGTCAGCATCACTTGAGGTCATACTAGGGATGTCAATTCTCAGGCTTTTCCATAGACCTCCTGACTCACTAGAGTCATCCCTGGGCCTCAGATCCAGAACCTGTGTTCTAAGGAGGTCCTGAGAACCTGCTAGGGTTGAGACACTGCCTCCGCAGATAGTGCTGTTGGATATATTGACTCTGGACATTAATTATCTTAAAATCACAAGCATTGATTATATGCCCCACATGGAGAGTCCAGGACCTCGGAGCAGTGTGAATGGATGGTTCTGGCTTGGCATATCTCTTGAGAGTCCAGCCACTCACAGTCACTTGGGGGCTTGGCTTGACCAATGGATCCATTGCAAGCCCATGTACATGGCCTTTTGGAAGAGGCTTCAGCTCCTTGGCATGCTGGCTTCTCCATAGAGCTGCTTATAAAATCGGGTGGCTAATTTCTGCAGTTTCTGACAGCTAAGCCAATGTAAGACCTGCAGCCCAGTCTTTGAAAGCCACCCCTAAGAGGAAGTCAGCCATCACTGCTGAGTATTGTTTGTTGTCAGGGAGTCAGTAGGAACAGGCACAGTTAAGAAAGTTTCTGAAGCTCCAGCTTCTGAAGGAAGGAGTATCAAAGAATTTACAGAGGTTTCTTTAAGACCTCCACACTAGTGCTGGAAATGACCCCCAAAAACCTTTAAAATTACATGGAATCCAGGGCATTCCATTTTAATTTGTACTGCTCCCACAGAAGATCAAGAGATAGCTTAAGATTTATTTCATTGGTCCAAAAGAAAATAACCTTCTGCTAAGTGCTTTTGTTTTATTTTGTTTTGTTTTGCCAATAAATTGTGTGGTATCGTTTGTTACAATTTTCATGTTTGGTGGTGACAGTTGGCCAAGCAGGTATTTGTTGGATAAGATGCCCTACCTAGCATGCTACTGATGGATGGAGCTGAAGTTTCCATCAGTGTTCATTCCAAATGTCCTGGGCTACATTCCCAGTCCTCTAAAGTGCTTTCCCCTCCCAGTGCCCAGTGTACTCAGGAGTTCCTTCCTAGCAGCCTTGCTTGAGACCTACCTTCCCAGTGGCTTCTGTACTACACAGACTTTAGGTCTAGAGAAAGAAAAAAGAACAAAAGAAAGAAAGAAAGAAAGAAAGAAAGAAAGAAAGAAAGAAAGAAAACACCAAAGCTAAAGACCCTGGCCTGAGTTTTCTTCTGTCATTGTGATGACAGAAGTCAGTTGATGACAGTTCTGTTTGTGGAAGGAAAATACCAGAATCATGTTAAACACTAAACAGTAGGGTGGCTGGCTCAGATGACTTACAGAAACCCAGAGAGCAAAACCTATGAAACTTTTAATTTTATTTTAATAAGTCTTTAAAGTCCATTTATAAGCCAGGCCTTCCACAGTGGACTTTGATTTACTTCTTCAACCCTTTCTGAAGCCTGGGATCCCTTTGCCTCTGTTCCTGACTCTATGTGTACCACAGTACTCAGGGAAGAAAAAGGATTTGATCCTAGCTAATGAGAGAAAGTGAAAGACTGTCATTCACCCTCTTAGTGTGACTCTGGATGAGTCCTCTTTTTTCTAATATTTATTTCTATTTCATGTGTTCAGGTGACAGTTTTCCATACATGTATTTTTGTGCCCTACATATGTGTTGTGTTAGAGGAAATCAAAATTCCCTAGAACTGGAGTTACAGAAAGTTGTTAGCTGCCACGTATGTGCTAGGAATCGAACCTGAGTCATCTGGAAGAGCAGCCAGTGCTCTTAAATGCTAAGTCATATTTCCAGCCCAAGACAAACCTGCTTACCTGAGTAAGAGCAAAGCCAAAGCCACATCAATAGAAAAAAATATCCGTAAGAGTGGCAGTTGCTTGAATTTGAATTTTTTCATGAATTCAAAATTGATGTTGACTGCCCATTATCAGTGGTACTCATGCACTCATGAGTGTACTCATGGAATTATTACTCATGTAATAATTCATCATCTAAACGCCAAGGAAAACATTACATTGCCAGCCATACTGGTACAACCCTATCACACAATTACAGTATCTCAATTATCCAAGTGTCTAGCACTGTGTGTTTTTTGAAACAAAATCCAACATTCATGCAATTGGACATCTTTTTCCATAAACATGAAAATTTACATGTTTCTTACTCTGCATCAAAGGGACATGAGAACTCAGCCCCATTTCTACTTGTAAGAGCTTGCTCAGGGTGTGAATTCACACAGCCATTTAGAAATTACTTTAGTCCTATGTTTCGAATGTGCTTTGACTTTGACCTCTCTCTCTGGAAATAGAACTCCTATTGGACACTGGAAACAGCAGGACAAATGACGATCCCACCAAGTGGATCATTTCTAAGAACCTCAAGGTTGAAAGCACCCTGGAAGCAAAGCCAATAAACTATGATATACTCTTAAAAGGGGATTTCAGTGCCACAGCAACTTTTATAAAATACTGAACAATATAGTTGAAGAATGTGTGTGTGTGTGCTCACAAGTGATAGTGGCAGCATAGGAAACATCCATGTGAACACCAGTGACACATAGGCAACGCCTGACAAGACAAACACCAAGCTGTTTTGTAAGGGCTGTCCCGGCTTGCTTGCTTGTTTCTAGGTCTTCTGTATGAAGGAGCAAAGGCAATCAGTTCCGTGGTTGTGGGAAAATGTCAATCACATAAAATTGCACAGATTAAGAAGAAAATCAGCAACAATGGTAGCAATGTCTTCTGAGTGACAAATGGTCAGTTCTGAAATACTACAACCAGCACAAAAGTTCACCTGTCAAAGTCTCTAAGGTATTCTCCAGGAAGCAGGCGTTGACAGGATTGCAGCTTGTGTGTTACTGTGGAGTGCTGATATGAGATTGCTCTAAGTGGGCCCAGCCATGCAGCCGACTTGGGCAGTTGTGTGTGAAACAGTCACTGTAGGAGCGTTGTTCCTGTTGGTTGCATTCAGTGGAGGATAGTTTTCTGTATTCTTCTATGAATGGATTCATGCATAAGAAAATATAAAATTCCCATGATGCTCCAATGGATTAAAAAATGTATTAAGCTCACTGGAAAGAAGTCAAATGATATAGAATAAATGACGCTGTGCTCCTAATAAATAAACACACTTGAATATGAACTAACAAAATAGCACTCATAAACTTGTTTACAGGCAAGCATGCTGTATCATAACTACCAGTCACAGGGACAACAATCTGTTCCATGAAGAGGTGAAGCGAACTATGCAATAATAGGGGAGTTTACCATCCAAACAAGTCATGCTGTGTCAGTGTATGAGGATGTATCTTAGAATAGTCTCTGGAGGGAGCAGCAGGTAAGAGTGCTTACTGGTATTCAAAGCACCTGGGTTTAGTTCCCAGCACCCACATGGCAGCTCACAGCTCCAGGCCCAGGAGATCCAACACCCTCTTCTGGCTTCTGTGGATGGTGCATGCTTGTGATGAGCAGACAGACATGTAAGCTAAACACTCACACACATGAAATAAATAAATAAAAATTTTAAATGTGTTATCCAGAGACTAATAGCTCCAGAAATGTTTTTTTTAAACGCTAATCAGATAAGAACTTGGAAAAAAACCCCTAAGGTCATTTCTAATCCCAATAATGGGGTTTAACAATAGTATGCTTTTTTCCTTAATAATAAGGCTTTTAAAATATGAATTAATAAGTTCCATTCCCAGAGGGCTGAGCTTTAGTGCAAACTCCATCATTTTCCAATAGGAAATGAGTATTATAAAAATACATTCAGTCACACATTCTGAGTAGATGTGTTTCTAATTTATAGCAAAAATTTTAATGCTCTTTACATTTCACTGTAGATATAGCTCAAAAAATCTGAAGGGACATGAAATGTCACCCCTCTTTACCACTTCTTTCTTTATTTCTCTCTCTCTCTCTCTTTCTCTCTCTCTCTTTCTTTCCTTTTTCCCCAGAGCATATACAATTTAAATTCCTTGATTCAGGCTAGGGACACCCATTTTCTTCAATTGCCATCTCAGCATTCCTCTGCCAATAAAACACAGCCCACAGACTCATCCATTTTCCCCCTGTTACCTGAGAACAGCCAGAAGCCTTCCTCTCATTTGAAAACTACCTTAACTTAAACAAACAAATCTAAAAGGCCTTCCTGGGGAAAGAGTTTGTCTGACTAACCACTTCCTTTTCTCCCTGGTGGAGATTAGAGAAGAGAAACTACCCTGGAAAAGCATGGCACCTCATCATTCACATCCGGGTTCAACAGTTCAGCTTTCCCGGTGCTAAGCAAATGGCTTTACCTGAGTTTCCAGCACGGAGCCAGTCTGTTCCCTGGAATGCTGATAGCTCTATAGAAAAGTCAGATGTTCACATCAGTGCACTGAAGTTGCTTAGATATCCAACTGTTGATTTATGGTTTTGAATTTCCTACTTTGAAGGGCAATGATTTGGCCAAAGCTTTGAAACGTGGATCATGTAATTGCATACTGGCAAGAGTCTAAGCAAACTTGGGAAAGTGCTTCTGTGAACTCAAGTTTCTTTGCTATTTGAAAAACTTTTAAATTGCATTATGCATGGGATGGAGGGAAGCAAACCTTGGTACACATATGGAAGTCAGAGGACAATCAGTGGGACTCAGTTCTCTCCTTCCACCACATGGAGCCTGAGAACTGAACTTGGGTCGGCCTAGTCAGCAGGTGCTTTCGCTTCCCACAGACCCTCTTTGCTGTTTTATAACTGTACTTATAGTATTAGAGCCAAAACATAACCTATTCACTGATGCAGTTTGATAAACAATTAAGCTGTATAAGTAGGAAATTTCTCATCTAGTGGTGTCTAAGCATGTCACAGCATCACCTTTTCATGGCTACAGAGCACCGTTCTTTCCTTCCTCAAGGTATTTTATTAATGACCCCATGTTGTATTTCCTCTAATGGACGGATCAGTCATGGGGAAAGTGCATCTACAGTACTGCCACAGCTGTCCAATGCTGTCACAAAGTGTGACCCTCAGTACAAACACAGAGAGAGACTGTGATTGGCTGTAGATAGTGTGTAAAGAGCTGCACAGTCCATGAGGTCCAGCCAGTTACTTGTGGTGGTAGATGGCTGGAACTTCTGGGAAAAGAACACTGCTATCCATCCCTTAAACAGCTTCTTCGTGAAGGAAATCCGAGGGAACAAAATTATGTGTAAGCCGAAAAGATGGTCAGTGCAGGGCACAAGAAATCACTAAAACCCTCAGGCTCAAAGAGGAACAAGGCTATAAGCTGTGGAGAGCAGGTGCATGTATTCTCCATCTGGAAACTTCAAGACTCATCCATCTTTTGGAGAAGAACCAGAAATACCAATGTTGACAACCAAAAGAATCTGTAATTGCTTCCTGTTTCCTCTGTGTGTGTGTGTGTGTGTGTGTGTGTGTGTGTGTGATGCACATGCATGCTCTCACGCATATGGATGTGCATGTGTTCAGGCTATGCATGCCTGTGTGTGCATGGTGGCCTGAGGTTGACACCAGGAGTCTTCCTTGAATTATTCATTGAGGCAGAGGCTCTCAGTTCAACGCTGAGCTCATACGATGCAGCAGTCTACCTACCCAGCTTGCTATGGGAATCCTTTCTCTCTGACTCCAAAAGCTGTAATTGGAGGTGGAACAACATGATCCTTTCATATTTATGTAGGTTCTGGGGATCCAAACCCCAGTCCGCATACTTTTTGCTCTCACAGCAAATACCTCAATGGCTGAGCTGTCTCTCTAGCATCCAAAACTGCTTTTAAATCACACTTTTCTCCCTGCTGGCCATTTTGGGCTGCCAGAGCAAATTCAATGCTGGCCCCACCTACAGTGTAGTGTCCTCTCCCCTCTCCTGTCTCCCTTCTCCTCTAAGCAGAATTCTATGGGGTCTGTGCACACATGGTGAGACAATTACAATGTTGCTACTGCTAAGCTGCAGGGAGAATTACACAAAGTCTGACTGAGAGCAGGGATGACTTGGGGAACCACTTTCAGTTTTAACCAAGAGGATTCTGTTTCTTCCTTCGACTCTCTAGATCTTCCACACTTGCCCCTTAGTCCACCTCCCTCTCTCCCTCTAAAACCTCTCCATCATGAGTCACTCGATATACTGCTTCCCAGTGAATCTGTGAGTAGATCAGAAAGACAGTCATGGTAAAATTAATTAATTAATTAATTAATTAACTGTGATATTCTAATGTTGAAGGTAAATAGACATCGCCGGAATAATTCCTAAACTACCCACAGCTATGCTTGTTCTAAATCAGGCACATCTGGAAATATCCTCCAAGTTCCTTCTCTGTGAAAGTCTATAAGTTAGAGAAATAAAATTATTAGCAATTAAATGAGCAATCTAACACTGTAACTGTGTATTTTCGGGCCACAAGCAACAAATTTGTGACTCAGATGACTAGGAATAAGCTGGCTTGATTTTCTCATGTTTGAGCATTTTTTTATTTTATTTCATTTTTAGTGCTTGCTCATCAACACCAAATGTCCAGACAAGAGAATAAAGTACCAGGATCATGTCTGGGAGTGTGAATGTCACCTGTTGTTGGTGTTTACGGTGTGAGGAATTGAGAACCCACAAGAATACATTATAACCAATGGCTGAAACCTTGTAAATGTCCAATAAATGTCTTCTTTGGTTCATGGGACTTTCAGGCAAGGGATCAAGGTCAGCTTTGCTTTTCACACATGTGGAATTTAGAATAGGCTGATATGACCTTTGTGACCACTCTGGCTAGTCATCCGCAGAAACAGATCTTCCTGATTTGTTTCTTTCAGGAGCAGCCACCACCCTGTGACCGAAATGTTCAAGTAAACAGAATGAACACATGGAATGCCATGCATGTTCTACAGCTAGAACATGCCATTTCCATCCTTGCAAAGAACACAAACATGGATAACTCCGTGGTTAAGATTCCTGGCTACTCAGCCAGAAGGCCCACATTCAGTTCCCAGTACCTATGGCTTATAGCTACCTGTAACTCTAGCTCTGGGGGATCCAATACTTTCTTCTAACCTCCACAAGCTTGTGTACACACACACACACACACACACACACAATTTGGTAAAAACCAAACCTAGCTGGAATTCTTTGACAAAGAAACTATTAATAAAATCACCACCATAAGTAATCACATAAATGTGCAAATCAGTATAAAAACAAAACAACACCAACAACCCCTCTCCCCAAAAAAACCAACAACACAATTAAAACTCCTCTTCATTTCTGAAAGACTTGTATCTGCGGATGACTAGCCAGAGTGCTCACAAAGCAATCATGAAGCGTCTCATGAAGACTCAATTCAAGTCCAGGACTGTTCGGGAGGTATGGAAGGTCAGATGCACACGGGATACAGTCCTAGGAATCTTACTTATCTCATGAATTCCCATTCACCCATCAACTCATTGCTGTCTTCTGGCTTCTGTATACCACACAGTCCACAGTCTCAAAGTCACAAAAGATTCTTTAATTGACAAGGCAAATATTCCCAGCCTTCTACAAAACTTTCACTGCATTGAACTTGAGACCCTCCCTTTCTCCACATCAACATTTTAGATAAATGTTAAAGACAGCAGGTTGAAGAGAATTTTACAATAAACACCCACCTACCAAGGGACTCAGTTCTAAATATACATTCTGATATTTTATTGACACATTTAACTATTCTTCTATCCAATTTTTAAAGAAATCCATCTATGAACTCAACTGTTTAAGTGCTATTTAAAATTCAAATCATAGACTCCTATAGAGTTCCTTCTAAGTATGATTGTGTGCTCAACATGTACTGAAGAATCTCTTCCCATGAGAACAAGATGTGAACTCTCTCTTTCCACTGCTGAGTTCTGTTCCACACTCAGTGGACTCATGGTTAGAATGACCTGGTAAGACAATGGTGCATGGTGACCTCTTTTGGATTGAATGACCATTTCTTTCACAGGGGACAAATATCAGATATCCTCCATATCAGATATCTACATTATGATTCATAACAGGACCAAAATTATAGTTACAATGAAAGTAATACCATGGTTGGAGACCATCACAACATGAGGAACTGTCTTGAAGGGTCACAACATTAAGGAGGGTTACTAAGGCCACACCCAGTGTGTGCTAGCCTGCTCTAATATTCTCTCATGCACTCTACCAAGCAGCAGCACTTTCAGTTCCCATGTCTAAATACAGTTCACTCTTTTGGATATGTGTCCTTCCTCCTCCTGCATTCACTGCCACCTACCATTGTCATTACTACTAGCAACAATATACTCAAGATGATATGCTCAAATAGTCTCCAGTTTCTGCCCATGCCTTTATCACTGATAGCATTCCCCCACAGGTTTATAAGCCCTGCAAACAAAGCATCTTCACCATCCTCTAGATCTCTACATCCACCCGAGTGACTACAAATCCACCCACATGCCACATAGGAGGACTGGGGTTCCAAAGTCAAACCAGAGGCAGCATGCAAAGCCAGATCTCCATCAGCCAGTCAGTTCCCTCTCACAGGGCCCTACTCCAGGAGCTTCACGGAACCGTGATGGTGGCCAGTGTCCCGGGGACATAGACCTTTTAAAGGAAAGCCAAGAAGAACTGAGATCTGTGTCAGTGAGAAATGCATGCAAGCTAGCTTATTAATCTGTTTTATTATGATTACATATGGTGTTATATTGTACACATATCATTTTAAATTATAATATTGTTAACATTTCTTTCACCATTTTATCCATGCCATTTAAATGTGTGCACTAGACAGAATGTTTAACTTGCAGAGATAGTTTCCATTACATGACTTTAAAAATTATTTTAATGATGTAGCAATTGTGCCTATTTATAAAATATAATGTGATGACCCAATACATTATACAACTTATGCTAACCAAATAGTATAATTAGCATTTCCCTAAGGGTTTCCATTCTTTTTGTGTTACAGATGCTTGGATTACATGTCTACTTTCCTGTTAGACAGGGGTGGCCCAAAATAAAGCTCTAACTCTTTAAATAAATCACCTACTGAACCTCAAAAAAATCTCTACCCAGCCTTCATTTTTCAACTTGACACCTCTTCACCTCCACGGACACAATGGCAAACTCATCTACACTTGGAGGTTGTTGCTGGAAGTGTAGGTCTGGTGACAATGAGCCAGACTTCCTTCATTGTGTTCTCATTACTGATGCCCAAGTATCCAAAAGCACAAAAGGAAGAAGGGGGCATGGCCAGTGAAGAGCTGTAAAGCAAACACACTCAAGTTCAAAGTCTAGGAAACATCAAAATGGATAATCGAGCTTTAAAAATAAAGAAACAACTGACAGCTACTTTGGTGTTTGTGTGTCCCTTCCAAGACAGAATGTTTGTAGCTGAGCCAATAACTGCATTTCTACAAAATGGCCTCATCTGGAGCCATTCTGCACGTTTCAAGTTCCCCTGGGCTACTGCCATGCTGTTCCAAGGCAGAGAATGCTAAACCAATGGTCACCACAGCAGGCATGCAGTGGCTTCTGATTGGGACAGGGATGGAACTTACTGGCTTACATTTCCCTAAGTGTTCTCTAAGTGTCCCTGGCTGGTACTCAGCTGAGGGAGACAAGAGGTAAAGGAAAAGGAAGCACCATGGCTATGTAAAGACTTTACCTGAAGTCTGAAGCCTGCAAGCTACAGGCAGTGTCCACTCGTTTGTGGCTGCAGAAGTGCTAACAGCAGGGCTGAGCACCCAAGGACGACACTGCAAGGTCCATAGGGCCTGAAGTGTGAGTTGTCTGGCCATTCCCAGTTTAAAAAAATCATACTTTTGAGTCTTGACCTTGTGGAGTGTGTCATTGGATGATGATGATGCTGGTGGTGGTGCTGGTGATGAATATTTATTCTAGGCCCTAGCCACCCTTACCTTTCTCTCTTCAACCACACTTCCCTTTACACCAGCTGGTGTTTTCCAATGATTTTTTAAGCCACCACGCACTGTAATAAACATATTTTGCATCCAAAGCTTTTAGCACATGACAAACATGAGGTTTGTCTAAGCAATAAGGCTTTCCCTGACACGAGGGATCCACTCTCGTGTACTCTTCTATACTCTGCCATAGCTGTACAGCATCTCCACTTTTTAAAGGATGGGTTTTATTACACACTACCATCCTAAGAGACACGTGTCATGTCACCCACAACCTTTCCTTTATCTAACTCCTGGCCTCAGTGAAGATCTGTCCATGAGGCGGGCATCAGCCTCCTCAGACTGGGTGGCTGCATACACGCTGACTCATTTCTACTCGCCTGTGGATTTCCAGCGAACACATGCCCACTCAGCATCCTCAGGCATGAGTATTCCTATGTTCTTCCAACATGTCAAAGCACATGAGAATAATGAGCCTTCTTTTCTACACACCAAAGTCAGCAGAAACAGAAATAATTTCTCCCACACTTGCTCTCTTATTGCTCCTCTTTGCCACGGGGCAAACACACCTGAAAATCCCAAGAATTTTCATCACAAAGCATTAGGTCCCGGTGACCTCCCCCCCCATACAAATATAAAACAGATCCAATTTGTTTTCTTTCCATCATTAAACCCTCGCAGGGCATACTAACCGACCCTCTGGCTTCAGGAAAAGCCTTTTAAACAGATACTGTTGCAATCCCAAGGCCTCCTACACCAAGAAGAAAGAGCAAGGCCCCATTAGGAAGAAAAACAAACCAATTTCATTTCTTAAAGGGAAAAAAAAGAAAGAAGAAAAAGAAAAGCAAACCCACATTTGATGATGAAAGACACTATAAAAATAATTAGAGTCCATCATGAATATTTTTTGAAACAAAAGAAACAATAAGCATGTGTTTATGTTGACTTAAAATCATTGTTTGTGACATAAAGTCACTACAGTCTGGGTCCATTTCCTTCCCTTCCCTTGTCCAGAGCTTTTCAACATAAAGTCAGAGCAAACATGGCTTCAGTTAAGCAAGGTAGCACTGGGAGCAGTCTCTCTGTGAGCTAGACACACTTTAATCCAATCTCTTCCTTAAATACCTGAACTTAACTGAGAGTCTAAAAGGATTCACGACAATGACAAGCATGTCATTTTTGACTTTGCTGTTCAACCCACCTGACAACTTTGATATTTCCTAGTGAGAAAAGAAATCCAACCCACATAAGAACGCTGAAAAATGGCAAAGGAATTGTATTCCCGTAATTTGATTGATTTCTTCTTACTCTGAACACTCAGGAAAACAGAAAAAAAGAAGGAAAAGAAGAAAAGAAGCTTTTCCCGTCTGGACACCGGATTCTCCTGCTAATCTTTTACAAGCAGGCAACACTAAAAAACACAAACTGGTTACAAGGATCTAAGGGGAAGGCAGGCTAGAGGGGTCCTCAAACCAACATGCATCAAAATGCTGAAGAAAGAGTCTAAAACCAGACAGATGAAGAGAGACCAGATTCAACTAGAGTCAAAGCTTTAATTAACCAATTCTGGACAAGTAAAGGCTATCCCGCAACTGGCCCCAGCTCTGAAGAGTTTCTGTCATCATTGAGCATAAACCCAAACTAAATAAAGGTAACTTAGGGGGCACTCTTGTCAATGGGTAAGGCATATGTAGGTGTGACCTGGGCACTGTAGACAAGTTCTGTGTTCACAAAGAACAGGACTCAGGAATACAATAATGAAATGGAAGGATGCTGGCTTAGCAGTGGGGCTGTGTTCTAACTTGGGGTACTAACACACCTTAATAAGAAAAAGAAAAATGTCACTCCAAAGGTGAGTGAGACACTTTAGTAGAAACTTGCAGCATACAGGAAGAAGGCCTTCTGGGAATCCTTACACGAAAAGGAGACCTCAAGGCCACCCTGAGACCCCAGACACTGGGCACAGATACCACCCCACCTTGGCCCTTGTCAGAGTGCGAACACTCTTCCTTCTGATCATAGTCCCGGCAGTGCATTGGCTTCTTATGCAGCAGCTTAGAAGCTCCTCACTTGACTCACTCAAGAGGTTGGTTAGTGATCATTGTTTTTCTTTAATGGATATGGAGAGAGCCCATTGACTGGTAGAGTATTATTAATATACACAATAGGAATAGTGCAATGCCTAGCCTGAGATGATATTTTACTTCAATAAGCTAACAACAATATTAATTCAAACTTGCTTTTTCAGCTGAAGTCTGATGTGTTGCTCAATTTTATGATTAATGGTCCCTGATTAGAATCAAATAGTTCCAAAGTCACTCTACTACATGGGCTGCTTTCAGTAGCCATCATCTTAGGGACCAAGACTGGATAGCTGGGCAGAAAAAATATATGGACATTTCTGTCAAACTATCCAAGAATGCCCAGGAGGTGAAGCACACCAGAGGGCTAGATGTGGGTCAACCCGGAGTCACACCGTTCTATTATTGTGGGTAAGTTACTTTCCTTTTCCAACCCTGTGTTGTCTTTTATGTGGCATGCAGGAAATATTAAGACATTCTTAAAATATTGACACTCCTAAGATCATTTTGACTACCTACCTTTCGTCTCATTCAGCACACAGTGAGGGCTCAATGCAATTGGTTTCAGCTACTTTACATCTAAAGTGGTGGGCTTTGTCAAATACCTGTTACAAGCTTCACATATTTTGTTTGCTGTTTTAGTAAAACAAAAACAAAAAATCAAAAACAAAAATAAAACAACAACAAAAAAAAACCTTTTAGACACATTTTTACCCATTAAAATGGGAAAGAATACCAAAAGTAGAAAATAATATTGGTTCACAAAATTAATCTTATTTGCACAGGCATCCACATCCATCCATTGCACAAAGATACCTAAAACAGATTCACCAAAGACTGGCCAATAAGCCTTTGAAAGGAAAAGCTACTGGCTTCCTAGGGGCTCTGGAAGGAGCTGCTGTTGGTTTGCTTTTAAACCAAAAAAAAAAAATTGTAATGTAGATGAAGCTATTTTTACAGTTGTTATAAATATCAGAAGGGAGATGTTCGAAGGAAGATTTGTCATCACTCTGCTAAAAGAGAAATCCAGATAACGCAACTATGTGGTTAAAAACGGAAGTGCAAAAATGACAGCATGCTACATAGGCAGGGGTTTCAAGTCTGATAACGCTGGCAGTACAGACAGTGGCTCCAGCAAGGAAGCCGCTTAGCTAGAGACACTCCATCGTGGCTCTCCTGTACTCTGCCACGGGTCTCTCCATCTCTTCCAACCTGGAATGGAGCAATAGCTTCAGCTTGTTCTGGGAGTGTGTACACCATAGCAGAGACATTGAGCCCAGTTAGTGGGTGATTTACATAGGCTGGCCAGGACAGTCCAAGCCAGGACAGTCCAAGCCCTGTCACCCCTGATAATGTCTATACCCCATAGCCAGCTCCCCCAGCTATGATACTCACTCCTCCTAAACTTGTAGTTAAAAATGAAAAAATAAATGGGGCCCTGGAGAGACGGCTCAGCAGTTAAGAGCACTTGTTGCTCTTGCAGAGAAATTGGGTTTAGTTCCTAGCACACACACGGTAACCTGCAACCATCTGTAACTCCAGTTCCAGAAGATCTAACATCATCTTCTGACTTCTGCAGGCCATGCACATGGTGCACAGACATACATGCAGGCAAAACACCTGCACATAGAGATAGATAGATAGATAGATAGATAGATAGATAGATAGATAGATAGATCTTTTAAAAAAAATGTAAAGCCATGTGTCTTATTTGTCTGACTCCTATCTTGGCTCTTTCTCTTCCTCAAGTCCTGTCATTTATACCAAGGCTCCCTGTCCCCAGGAACCAGCTGTGGGGAGGCTCATCCTGCCTGGAAGCAAAAGGTACTGCAAGAAGGGAGGCAGCCAGCCCACACCGGCCCCCAAGGTAAAGGAGCCTGAGACACACAGAATTGTGTGTAGAGCACCTAGTCACAGCTGTCTTTCCTGCTCCCTAAGCCCTTCTTGGTTCCTTGATGTCTTCATTTGGGGGTTTAGGATAATCTTAGCTATTTAAATTACACAAAATAGCACAAAGAAATTCTCAGTATATAAACTATCCCCCTTCCCCCAAGGAGGCATCAATATACAGGCACAGGTCAAGTACAAACACACTGGTGAAAAATCAAGGTATCCATCTCAGTTAACTAGACTGAGTGCCATAGCACATGCCTATAATCCCAGCACTTGGGAGGCTGAGACAGCCAGTCTGGGCTACATGCAGCAATGCCATCTCCAAACAAGAAACAACACATACAAACATGAAAACCTACTTCTCCCTCTGTTCACCCTGGAGTTCTTCCAAGAACATAACATAGCACTAAGTGTAAACCACTTACATGCACTCACACATAAATGTAATGGCTTTTACCTCGCCACTAAACATTTCCATGCTGTGGCCTCAGCTTCTGCACTTTGAGGCATACAAGAAAAACTTGTGCCGGTTTCTTTTTTTTTTTTTTTTCCTTCTGAATCCTGAAGACAGAAGACTTATCTCGCCACAGACCTCATCAACCCAGCATTCGATAGAAATCTCTGCCTTTACTCAGATTTGGACCCTTTCACTTAAGGGAAGCACTTTGTGCCTCTTCTTCATGTTTAACTCACCAGCATACCAACTCCTGGGCTTTGTCTTGTATTAAATAAAATAAAGATTGGTTACGCAGAGGCACAGGGATACTAGGAGAGTGGAGTTGAGAAGAGAGGTTCTGTTAAGTACACTAGACACAGGGGTGACTCACGTTCCGTAGAATGCAGTGCCATATCCTGGTAGCCAGAAAGGCTCAAAATTTAAGACTTGTGTATTGTTTGTTTTTGGAATGCCCCATTAATATATTCTCAGACTGTGATTGAGCACGGGTAAGTGAAACCTCAGATATACAGAGGCTGCCACATTCACTCAACTATCCGCACCATTCACATGTGCCTAATTTGTCCCCACAAACACTTATTTTTCTGTTCTAGGCTTCAATCAAGAGAACACCTCCCAGAATTTATGTACTTCTTAGAAATGAGTCACTGTTGTCTTCTCCCACGTGGAGGGAATTATGTGTCTTACCAGGTTTTAGGGCATCTTGACGTTTTTCAAGAGACACACTGCACCAGTATGTTGCAAAGCTCAATTTGGGATCTTGGGACTGTCTCATATACATGGATTCTGGACAAGGGCCGGGGGAAGGGGTGAATGAATACCCCACACATGAAAGAATGTTATGTTCAATGAATAATATCAGGACAACCCAGAAGACCTCAGCAAAAGAGGCGTTGACCTCAGCCACTGGATTACCTGATTAGGAGCACTTCTGCCAGGCTTCCAGGCATATTCGTCCACATCCTTCTTTTCCTGCTGTTTTAACTTGACCCCATATATCCCCAGGCCCAGAAATGCATCATTAACCGAAGTTGTCACCGTCCCAAGAGTTGTCCTGCATTGGGTAGGTGCAGGACAAGTGCTGTAAGGGTTAAGCTGGCTTCTGTATGCCTCCTGTTCTATTAAGACCCTCCTCCAGAGTTGCACCACACAAGGGAAGAAATAAGCCTGCAATAAAGTCATCTGGAAGCGTTTTCATCTGAAGCCAGCTTTCAGAAACAGAGGCAAAACGCACTAACAAAAGTAATCTGGGGCATATGGCATTCCTTCCTCATGCACATTTCTAATATAAATCCTCTAATCATTTGTATCTTGCTTTTTGGGTTTATTGTCAAGACTTTTATTTCTCTCCAACGAATAAACTGCCTGCCATTAAAAAAAACAAAAAAACAAAAAAAACTACCCCTACCTAAAAAGAAGCAAAGTACAGCAGCTGGGCTAGGAGAACTGTACCTGTGATCTACGTTCATTATTGTTTCTTTTTTCTTTTTCTTTTCTTTTTTCTTCTGTTTAAGAAGACTACAAGCACTATTGGATCTTGAGTCTGGGAGTTCTGGCAGGGAATTTTACTTACTATTTTACCACTAGGTGGCGCTACACAACACATTCAAAGTAGGCGGCTCTCAAGCGAGAAGGAATTTTGTTTATATCCTTTCAAAGACTCTCTCTTGCATTCCTAATGGCAAGTACTTAACTGCATTATTAATAAACACTCCCCCTTTCCTGCCAGACATCTGCCATCATCTGACAACTCCTGAGACTGGCTTAGACTGTACTTTCCAGTGCCGAACTCAAGTGACCCATGGACAATTGTGCCTGTTCAGGTGCCTGAACTGAATTCAAGGGTTGTATTGGTTGTATCATTGGAAGCAGGAATTAGGAGAGAACTGAGCACTGGGTTCACATGTGTTTCCTTATTAGTTGTATCCATATGTCCCACAGAAATCAAATCAACACACACTCTCAAGTGTTAAGCATCTGATCAAGGTGAAGGCTAGAGGGCAGAAGTGTTGCTTCTGAGAAGTGTCTGTCCCTTGTGCATATATAAAAGGCACATGCCTGGTAAGGAACTTGCACAATTTTAACTCATTGTTTGAGGATAACGAAATTCCCAAATGCTCAGGATTTAATATTGCTGGGAAATAGAGACCAAGAAACTACACTAAAGTGCTTTGTTTTATATTTTGGTTTTGGGGAGGTGTTGTTTTTGATGTAGTTCCTCACTGGGGAACCAAGCTAGCTTCAAACTTGAGGTCTTCCTTATTCAGCCTCCATAGTTCTGGAGTTACAAGGTGAGTCACTGTGCCTGACAAAACCAGTTCTCCTTATCCGTCACATCTCTGTTAGGTGGAGGTAAAAGGTCTTTCCCTCTCGCCCAGGAAAAGAGCTAAGTACACAGGGTTCCTGCCTGGACCCAGAAATGGAACTAATGGTGGCTACAATTTATATTTGTTCAAATGTGTCCCATAGAGAGATGACCACTTCTTATGATTGTTTATATCAAGGACGCTTGTTTGCTTTGTGACCAACACTCTTCATGATGTGAACATCTGGTCTATGTAAGGTTTGTCCCTGTTGTCATTAATTGCACAGGCTGACTTTATTCCCATGACCCCTCTAAAAGACAGACTTGGCACTTATTCTTCCCTGACCAATCAACCAGTTTATTTATATGAGACAAATATTTGGGCCAGCATGTTTTCTGTTAAGAGGGGGGCAGGGAGGAGGAGATCACAATGCTGTGGGGGATTTCCACCCAGAGATTGTCTTCACATTCACACACAAAGTGTATCTGCATGTTCTACCCCTCAGATCATAAGGAAGGAACAAACAAGGAAGTGAAGACTTGAGATATTGCAAGAGGAATTGCAATTCTGCTCTGCCCAGCTTGTGTTAGATATTCCCCAACCATTTAATGAAGTTCCTCATACAAATCCCATCCCTCCCCTTCCATTGTTTTTCTACTTCTACATGCATATAAATGTACAACACACACACACACAAACACACACACACAGCTGATTAAGTTGCCAGTGATATCTATGGGGCAAAAGTCCAGAGTTCCAGACAATGAGAGCAGGTGGGACATGTCTAGTCGCTCAGAGCTTCTGGGAATTATATTCATGGAGGAAATACCTCCCCTTTTTTCGCCACACGTGGACTTCCTGGGCTCAGAGTCCTCCTTGGCCCCTGTTCTTTGCTTACTCAAGGACACAGACTCTGGACTTCACTCCATATGACCTTGCATGGGTGGCCAGGATCTGCACCTCCTTTGGCTTAAATTTCAAACTCTTTGTGAAAGAAGGGGATGGTGGCCCAGAGGGTGGGAATGGTTCCTGGAGGTGCTCCGCAGCTGTTACCAGCTGCCACGAAATGCAGAGTTCTCCCAGAAACCAGAAGTGCCTCTGTTCAAGTCATCTCTCTCCAGTAGCCTTGAAAAGTAAGGTCATGATCCATGATCATGTAAAGTCAACATTTTTCAAATTTTGATTAAGTTAGGAGCACACTAACTCCAAGTCTTCAGGCTAAGTATGTTTTGGTTGTTTCTGTATACTATAATGTGATATTCTTGTCCAGTCTTGCTAATGAAGGGAATTAAAATGTGAGACATGCTAGCACTAAAGATAACATAATGAATGCTTCCTATCATGGGCCAAATACAGACATAGAATATTAAAGGAGACACTTATGCATATGTGTGCTTGTGTGTATGTGTGGGTGTATAAATAGATAGAAAACAGACAGATGCACAGCATGGGTGTATCTATAGGTTGTACACTCAGAGGCTCAGGCAACTGTATGAAATATACAGTAAAGAATTGCATCTGTGTGTGCTGAACGTGTCCTGACTTTTTCTGCTATTATTCCCTAGACAATACTTTATATAACACTTACATTGTATCATGGATTATAAATAATGTACCCATGATTTAAAGTGCAGAGGAGGATGCTTTAAGTTATGTGCGAATATTGTACTATCTTATAAGAGAGACTTATAAGAGAGACTCAAGCACCTGCAAAGCTTGACACATGCAGGTAGATGGGGCCAATAGCCTCAAAGATAGCAAAAGGAGCATATATATGTATACACACACACACACACACACACACACACACATATATATATATATATATATATATATATACTTGTTCATGTGCAGTTTATTTAAATACTTGACAAATGAGTGTCCTTTGCCTCTGTAAGGAAAATGGAATATCTTTTAGTTGGTACTGGTGTAATGGACAAACAGGGAGAGGACCCTTCTCATTCAGTTCAAAGCTTACCTGCCCTGGAACTATAGTAGAGGCAACTGGTCTTGACTTCCAGTAAAGATTTTTATATTTTGAAGAAAGAAAAAGGATTTATACTCTCCTTTATAATCATACCACTCACCAAATGGAAATGAATATTATTCACTTAGAATAATTGCTATCCCATGAAACACAAGCAATAGACATTTGTTGTACTGATACCTTATCTAGTACATAAGTCTTGAGGGATGATTTTCAAACCCAACCAGGTGGAGTTTTATACCAAGAAACCGGAGTGTCCTGAGTTATTATATATGGGTCCACAAACAGAAACATATCTAGGTTTGGTAGGGGCATCAAAACACTTTAAATCAGTAAGGATAATATCCTGTCTACAGATTTTGAGCAACAAATTCATTTCCACTTTACTATACTTTTTTGAAGACGGATTTATACTCTACTCTGGAAATGCAGCTTATATTTTTATTTTCATCTCGATGGTGGAAATACAGAGAAACTCCTCAGCAACAGAAGTTTCTAACTCTCAAATTCCCACTCCAAGAGATTTCTTCAAACTTCCTTAAAGCAACAGCTTTCTCCTTTTGTGAGGACAGTAGGGGGCGCTGTCACAGTAAACTGTTAGGACAGTGACTGAGAAAGAAGACAGAAAGAAAGAAAGAAAGAAAGAAAGAAAGAAAGAAAGAAAGAAAGAA
>NW_021605000.1:1757290-1771893 GCF_004785775.1 Grammomys surdaster | reverse complement strand
GAAAGAAAGAAAGAAAGAAAGAAAGAAAGAAAGAAAGAAAGAAAGAAGAAAAGAGAGAGAGAGAATGAAGCCAAGACTAGACACACTTTGACTTCCCGTGTCAATAAGCATCAAAAGTACGACCTATATCTTTCTCTTCTCCAACTTTCTTCACGGTGCAAATAAAAAGTTTGGATTTTTGTTTTTTTCCTGCCCCTGTCCCGTGTGTGTGGGGGGGGAGGGGGTCTTAAGTGAGTGTAGAAATTCTATATTGCAAATATGGGACAACTTAGGAAAGTCTAACCAGACCCTTGTTCTGAATATTAGGTAACTATAAGTAGCCAAAATGAACAGTAGCTTCAAGACAATCTGTGTGGGGTTTCCTCATACTGAGACTTCACTCTTCAGTCTTTCTCACAAAAATCAAACTCCAAGTTCAGAGTTAAGATGAAAAGAAACTATGGGGAAATTTTCATTAAATAATCCCATAATCCAGACTCTACAGGTTGGGTCCTTTTAAATAAGAATTTTTCATATAATTCAGTGAGCTTAAATTTATGCATTCAATAAAAAATTAACACTCACTGTGAATGCTAAAACAAAGACATTGTCCCGACACTTGGAAAATTAAATTCACCAAACCATGAAGTCTACTGTGCAGTTATTTTTCTAACCACCATAAATTGCTTTATAGAACTCCTCTACTGGGTAAACAACCCAAGGAGATTTCCTTCATAGTAAAGGACAGGGCAGCCTTTAAAGTTTATGACTTTTTCTTTTTCTTTTTCCATGCTTTTTTTTTTTCAAGTAGTTGTGTTTCTAGTTACCTTGAAACCTTCTTGCTTTTACATGATTTCAGAAAGTTCCACAGAAAATCAGAGCCAGGCCTGTAGATATACTGTGCTTTCAAACAGACATTACTGGAGTAAGAAGAAACAATCCTACCTTGTGGAAATAAAGTTTAGTAGGGCAAAGCAAAAGTTAAGGGGGTTAGTACTAAATATTTCACTATATTTAATAGTACCTCAGAGTCCAGGGCTGGCCTGGATGTTTCAGCCTGATGGCTTGAAATGTGTCTCTCCCTGAACTGTATGAGGCCCAATTCAATTCGGGCAGCTCTAGATAAGAATTTTAGGGGTCTTTAATCACTTCATTCTTGTGTCCTTGAGGAATAGCACAGAACCGCCTTTGTGTTCAGAAGAAGGACCTGTTGTCCAGATTCAACAGGTCATTTCATAAGAGTTTCCCAGAGGATAGAACATAAATGACAGAAACATGGGGGGAGGGAGGATATTTAAGTGGCTGATGATTTTAAATGATATATATGCTATATCAGGGGAAGGCTGATTGGTTTTCTTTCCAATGAATGGAAAGTTACTGTTTTTAGAAGTGTTTAATGTTTGAATTTGATTTTTTTAGGACTAAGCCGTAAATTCAGCTCCTGAAATCAATCTGAACATGTTCTTGACTCTTTAAGTGAATAAACTCGTCACATCATGTCTGTCTGTGTTTTATGAATGGTTCCTTCCGTGTATCTCAACTGTGTCATAACTTTTCTAATATTGTTTTAGTTATAATGAGAATGAATATTTTATGAACAGGCTGAACTTTATAAAATGAGAAAATTCTAACCATATGAATTTTGTCCTTGAACTTGGAGGGGAGAGGAAAAAAATCAGTATTTTTTTTTTTACCACAAACCAAATCCAGGCCACGCTAGAATTTATTAGAGTTTGGCTAACTCTGATATTATAGGTGTTCTGAATTTGACACTGACAAATAAGCTTACCCAGCAAATGAGATTTACTTCCTAAGTTGTATCCACCACAATTCCCCATGATTCTTTTTTCCCCTTTAAAATTAACTATCTTATTTGTAAAGATAATTGTTAGGAGATCTTTAGAAAAATTTCTGTTAGGCTGAAAGTATTACCAACAAAGTGTTCTTTAAAACTCAGTAGTTGCTGGCACTTGCTGAGACATAGATTATCCAAACTACATGGCCTCTTGACACTTTTACTAAGTCTCTATATGACTTACCACCTTGGACAACTATCTGGCAAACTGTCAAGGCAAATAAATACCGGAGCAAAGACCTGTTAACCACAGGGAATTACCCCAAAGATAGAGGAATAGTTGCGTACTTCCTTTGGTAAGATAACCCAGTAATGAGGAACAGTTTTCTAACTTAAAAGGAAACTCTCTCTCTCTCTCATCTTTCCTTTTCTTTTCCTTTATCTAATTACTAGGGTGATTTCAAGGAGTAGGATGTTTGGGAAGAGAAGGAGTCTTGAGAATTAAAATCAAGACACCCCCCCTTCCTTTCTACATCTGCCCCACCCCAAGGAAGAAAGAAAGAATGGAAGCCTGTGTTGGGGACGGCTACTGCTTCCCCTTTGCCATCCCTTCCAATCTCCCACTCTGCACAGCCAGCTCTCCGAACTATCCAATGGGGTCCCCGCGCTCACCGGTACCAGGCGAGGCCCTTGTGGTAGCTGCGGTCGAAAAAGTGGGGCTCGGCGCCCACGGCGCGCACGTCGGGGTGCACGCGCAGGAACTCCAGCAGCGCCCGCGTGCCGCCCTTCTTCACGCCGATGATGATGGCCTGCGGCAGCTGCTTACTGCCCTCGTCCAGGAGTAAGGCCAGGGTCCCCGGCTGGGCCTCGGCCACGCTGCTTCCTGCCCCGGAGCCTCCTGGAGCGGCGGCCAGCCCAGGGTTCTGCTCATCCTGGTCGCTACTGTCTCCTGGCCCCGGCCGCCCGCGCCTCCTCCGCTGCCGCAGCTGCCAGAGGCGCTTCCTTGGCGCCCCCACGGGCCACATCGCCAGTTCCCTGGGTCCTGCAGGGACGCCTCTCCCCGGGACCCCCGCGACGGGGCCCGAGCCGGGCGGACAGCGCTCGGCCAGACAGTAGAAGACGTAGAGGGAAGTGAGTAGCGAGCAAAGCATCAGCAAGAACTTCCTGAAGATGCTGCGCGACAGTGGCTCCGCCGGGCTGGACTGGGCGCCGGCGGGACCCGAGGGGGCCATCCTAGCCGGAGGGGACGTCGGACGGGGAGCTGGCCATACTAGGCCAGGACTGCGCCGGGAGCCCCGCCATCCCTGGGGCCGGCCAGCGTGCTGCCCCGCGGCCACATCGCCCGAGCGCCCCTGCGTACCCGAGAGCTGTCCCGCGGGACGGAGGCAGGAGCTGGGGACCGAGCACCGCGAGCCCTTCTGGGGTCCCGGGCTCCAGGCGACGGGGCAGGAAGGGATGCGGGGCCGTGCTTAAGAAACCATGGTCTCGGGTCGGAAACGCACCCGAGTCCTGAGCCTAGCTGCGCAGAGCTCGGCGCCCTGAGTCCCCGGGTGTCGCCGGGCAAGGGAGTCTCTGCGGCGGCAGTGGCAAAGGTGCTCGCTCGGCTCAGCAGGGTCCTGAGCGGCCACCGGTGCGGAACTCGGCTCAGCGATCGCGCATCCTTGGCTTGGTCCCTGTGGAGGGGACGCAGGGCTCCCGGGCCAAAGAACTGTGTGCGCTCCGGTAAGGATGAGTGACCCTTTTCCCTGCCGCTGGCGTTCTCCTCTCCAGGCCCTCCTAAGAGCGTGCCCTGAGTCCTGGCTCAGATCGTCTCAGCGACGGAGCAAGAAAGGTCCCCCTTATTCCCTCTGTTCGAGTGGGACTTCTCCTGGCCTCTTGAGCGCTCCGGAAGTCTACCCACTCCTCTGGGACCCCAGCTGGGAACAGCCTGGAGTGGCCCCGCTGAGCGGGACCTGTCAGCCACCTCTGCCACTGTGCTCCTAGGCTCTCCCCGCAGTCTCCTCGGCCACTACCGCCACACGTGGGACGCGAAGGACAGCAAACTTGGTGGTGACGTCAACGGCCCAGTCCAGACCAACCCGGGGATCCGCGCCGGGGTGCAAAGCAGAGGCGCAGGGGCCGGGCTAGAGAGCCAGAAGGGGTGGGACTGGAAAAAAAAAAAGGTGACGAGGCACCGCCCAATACACTGGAGAGGGCGAGGACAACAGAGGCGACGCCCCTTCCCCACAGTCCCTCTCTCCTTTCCTCCCTCCCCACCCCCACCCCTAGGTCTCTGGGCCTCTGTCAGACTGACAGCGTCTGTATGGTTGCCTGGGTCTAATGCCCAGCCAGCCCGCCCCTTGCAGGATTAGGGGTTCTCCTGACCTCTCCAGCTCAGCTTAGCCCTTCGCACTCTTAACACCCCCAGATCCCCACACCCTGCTTCCCTCAGGCCCTGCTTCTGCATCCCTACCCTTCTCCAGCCCACCCATCCCATCCCTTCTCATCCCAAAGACTTCTCAAGTTTTGTTTCCAAGAGTTCCTGGCAGGCCACGCCCCCATTTGTCTAGGCTAAGAGAAGGCTTCAGTACCAATTTGCTTTCTACTTCACTGTCCACTGAGGGCCCTTGACAAGCCTTCTTTTGGTTTTTTCCCTAGGATTTATTTAAAAGGATTAAGAGTCTCGTAGGACCTAGAAAGACATCGCTTAGGAAATAGATCAATAAATACACCAAAGGCAGAAATTAAGGGTTTGTTTTTTTTTTTTACAATTCCAAGTTTGTGTAACCAGTTGTTGATAAAGTTTAATACTTTGCACATGTGCACCATCAACATGTGTGAATGTGTTCTCACTCTTTAAGGGTTAAGAGTCCTTCCCTAAACGATGAGTTCCTTTTTCTCTTATTTCCCCTGACCCCTAGATCCCCCTTCTGTGCCCTTAGAGCAAGTCACAAAGGGGTGACACACCTGCCCCTTGCTGGCTCCTGGGGAGGTGGCCAGTAGAATCTGCAGGAGATGTTGGAGGTTTGATTGCTTTCTTTGGTTGTTACTTTGTGGTGATTTGTTTTCAACTTCTTTTCATTTATTTTATTTTACGTGTATGGCTGTTTTGCCTGCATGTATGTCTGTGCAGCACGTGGGTGCCTGATGCCAGCTGGAGAGCTCTGAATCTCTTTGACCTGGAGTTACTGACAGTTGTGAACCTAGATGTGGGTGCTGGGAATCCAACCAGGTCCTCTAGAAGAGGAACCGGGGCTCTTTACCTGCTGAGTCATCACTCCAGCCACCAGATATTTTATTTTTGTTCTAATCATATGACTTCCTTATTCCTGGCTGTCTTCTGCAAGATATCTGGCAATGTGGGCGTGTTTGGGTCACTTTAGCCTGATCCCTGTGCACTGTGGACATTTTCCTGCCATTCCTCTTAACACCTGCTATGCTAATAAGAGTCCAGCAGTCAGGAGAGCTAGGTCTCAGGAAACTCACTAGGAAACCTGGCTGCCCAGCCTTGACATTCAGATTTTTTCTCCTCTTCCTGCTCATACCCCATTTGACCAAGAAAGTACAAGTTAGGGGGTTGCCTTTCAGCCTCTACAGGGCCCCTACTGATTCTAAGTTTGCTTGGATAGAATTGGATCACGTGTGACCTGCTGGGTAAGAATAGTGCTGTGTTCATAAACCACCAGTCACAGTTGATTCTCTAATCAATGACGATCTGTTTAAACTCTGAGGCCAGAAAGCACTGGCCTTTGCCCAGGATGAGCAACATGCCTTGCCAAGTTTCCATGTCCTATTATGTCTGAAAATTGGATATTGACAAACCACTTTGAAGCTTAACACTGACTTAAGGTTTAATGTATTTTGAAACTTTCCTCTTTGTATTTCAGTTCAGGGTTGTAGAAGGAAGACAACAAAAACAGAGGCCATTTAAAAGTTGTTCTGAGAGCATGTCGTTGTACAGACGGTCACCAGAATATATCTTTTCTCTTCTGGAAAGCACTGGGCTCCCAGTTCACCTGGAGTTCATCATGAGGTGATATTGTACATAGTGTTTACAAAGTGCATGGAAATGATGTGGCCCCAAGGCCCCAGACTTCCTAGCATCCAGAAACATAAGCTGAATATGGATCTATTATGCATATTGACCCACTCTGTGGCACTCTGTGTGAAGAGCAGAAATCAGAATGGAACATCTTCCTTCCTTCCTTCCTTCCTTCCTTCCTTCCTTCCTTCCTTCCTTCTTTCCTTCCTCCCTCCCTCCTTCCCTCCTTCCCTGTCTTTCTTTCTTTCTTTCTTTCTTTCTTTCTTTCTTTCTTTCTTTCTTTCTTTCTTTCTCTCCTTCTCATCCAAGCCTTTGGATACCGGTGTATTTTCCTCTTCTTGCATACCTTCACTGAAGCCACATTTCGGATGCTCAGTACCCATATGTAGCTTGTCACTACTGAAGTGAGAGCCTAGACAACAATGCTATTTTCCAGGAGGAGGAGGGGACCCTCTCGACAGGAGTAAGACACTCGAATTTCAGTAACGATAACACATGGAAACTATGAACAAAAGATTTTTACAGAGAAGTAGCAGTGACAGTGCCCAAGCTTATCACAGGACTCCTGGGCTAGTTCCCTTGAAGCAACTAGGATTACATCTACAGAGGTGAGATGGCTCATAAGCAGAGGGGGGATCGTAGCTAGAGAAAAACAGTTGTAAAGGAAAGGACTGTGCCTTGGTGATTGGACAAAGCTGGACTAAGTTGATTTTCTGGGAAAAGAATCTGAAGGGGTGTGTGTGTGTGTGTGTGTGTGTGTGTGTGTAAATAAACAGATGATAAGGAATACATATAGCATCACTGCAGACTTTTCTTTTAATCTTTCCTTCCTCAACAAGCAAGCATATGTAAGAAACAATCCTTATGGCCTTTCGCTGCCCCTTGCATGTCCCCATCAGTATCCCTGAATTCATCTGGAACATCTGGAGTCAGTGCTCCCTGCTGGACTAACCAACATAGAAGCCAGAAAGCTCAGGAGCTGGCAGGTATCAAGTATTCAGGTCATACCCCTGCAGCATGAACAAGAGACTGTGCAAAGACATCGTGTCCCACCTGTAGGGAAGCATGGCTTTTATGAGCTTGATGAGACAGATTCTCTACCCATGCTCATCAGAAGATAGCATTATACTCAACAAACTACCAGATTGTATGTTCCACGTTCAGTCCCAGATGGTCTTCTTCTTCTTGTCCTCTCAAGGCATATGGTGTTCATGTCTAATCTGTCATACAGATTCCACCTCAAAAGTCATCTACAAGAATGCCTTCTTTGTCCATCTCCTCTCTTTGCTTTGATGAAAGATCCTGGTTCAGAACCTCAGAAAGGACCATAGTTACGCAGAGGACTGACCACTTACGCCTCCCCCTTAGGCTATAAGTACCTCTAAGGATCACAATCTCTGCTCACTGCTACATCTTGAAGATCAAACATATTACCTGATGCAGAGATGTGTCCTGAGGAGATGTGCTGAAAGAGCCAGTGAATCAACGGAAGAGCTACAGGATTGGGGAGGTGTACTGGCTGGTTTTGTGTGTCAACTTGACACAAGCTGGAGTTATCACAGAGAAAGGAGCCTCCCTTGAGGAAATGCCTCCATGAGATCCAACTGTAAGGCATTTTATCAATTAGTGATCAAGGGTGGGAGGGTCCATTGTGGGTGGTGCCATCCCTGAGCTGGTAGTCTTGGGTTCTATAAGAAAGCAAGCTGATCAAGCCAAGGAAAGCAAGCCAGTAAGTAACATCCTTCCATGGCCATCCTTCCATCCTTCTGCATCAGCTCCTGCTTCCTGACTTGCTTGAGTTCCAGTCCTGACTTCCTTTGGTGATCAACAGCCGTGTGAAAGTGAAAGCTGAATAAACCTTTTCCTCCCCAACTTGCTTCTTGGTCATGGTGTTTGTGCAGGAAGAGAAACCCTGACTAAGACAGGAGGGGAGTTTCAATGAGAAAGAGAAAAGCTAAGAGACAGGAGGGGCAGTGCTGTGCTGTAAACTGCACATGCTTCAGTTGGAATGGACTATGTGACTGGCCTGGAGACAGGAAATGAGGGAAGAATATAAAGCAGAAGCCAGATTTTGAATACCTTGTATGATTTTTATTAGAGTCCCCATTGTGGTAGGATGTCTGTAAACATAGACATGGCTACCTTTGCCTTTGTAACAGAGTTTTTTCTTTTACTAAGTCAGGACAGGAGAGTATGACAATGGAGTGATCATCCCTATTACAGACAGCAAAAATGACATTCAGTTATTTACTGGAAATGGAGGGTCAGTGGAGGTCATCGATTTCAAAATGATTGTTGGAAGAATGGGGTATGGCTACTGTATTTTGAGTAGTAGCAGTAAACATAGAGACCCTAAGAGGCAGTCAATAAGTGTCTGTTAGAGAACTCTAAGCATCTATAAAATATATATTCTCCAAAAGCAGAATCTTCTTTTTGTTTTATTTTGTGAGGTTTTCTTGTTATTTGTTTCTTTTTTGATGTTTGTGGTTTGTTTGTCTGTTTTGTTGTTGTTAGACAGTGTTTCTATTTCCTTTTTAGCTTCAGGAAGTTTCCCAGCCATCTGCTTCATCCTCTAGTCTCTCTCTCTCTCTCTCTCTCTTTATCTCTCTCTCTAGTTTACACCTCACTATGAAGCATACAGTGAAGAAGCCATATACTAGTTTTTTCTGGTTACTTTCACCCAATCTTTCTGCCTCTGTCCTTTTCTGCTTTAGGACTAGCTCTGGGACTTTATTTCCAGAAACTACCTTTTAGAACAAACTAAAACACCATGGTCAAGAAATTACTGAGGATCTTACAAAATTTCTCTACTCTTCTGCAGTATGAGAAGCAAGGGAAAAACTAGCGTTAGGCATTGTTGGCTCCTATGAGTTGTGAACAAATTCATATTCATTTATTCATGAGGATGGTCTATTTTCTGTTGCTATAACTAAATAGCTGTGTGTGGGTAGTTTGTAAGGAATAAAAAGTTTCCCCTGAAGTCCCAGAGGCTTTGGGAGGAAGCCCAAGGGAGGGCTCCTTTAATGAAAGCCTTATTAGGCTGAAGAGTTTCTGACCAATACCAAGGCTTGGCTGGACAATATGATTCTATGGTGAGAGGTTCATGAGAAATTGTCAAATTGTCTTTTATAACATGCCCACTCTTGTGATAACCAACATACTCCAAAGATAGCCATTCAGTCAGTCAGTGTGCTTACGACATAGTCACCTACCAAACGTTCTACCTTGAAGTGTCATTAGTACATGACTTTGGGGGAGTGTTTTTCAAAGCCATTAATTCTGGGGTTGAAAAAACTTTAAATCATAGCAGAAGTTGCTGAAGATTTTTGCATGGTGATAAGAGTTTTCTTTTGGTTGGAGGAGAGTGCTTTGTGCAGCCGATCTTTACCTACTTTGTGCCATGAGGTTAAGCCAATTCACATGGGTACCAGTACTTTCCCAGACCAGTTTCGCCTTGATGCATGTGAGACCCACAGGAAGATATTTTCTGCATGGGGAGGCAACTACGAGGCTTCTGGTGAGCCTCTGCTTTCTCTTGTTCTGATATCAGCATGCAAACTATCTTCTGGGCAAACTCTTCTTCCAAATCACAGATAAAGCTGGCCCCCCTCCTTGGCTTGAGACATGACAGTCCATTTTCCTATCCAGGGGGTTTGGTGTAAACGAGTATGCCAAGAAAGAGTTTGCTGAAATCACTAGTAAGGAATTCCTGTCATTTCCCAAGTCATTCCAGATTAGGAGATACAGCCTGAGCCACTTGCTGAAGCCCAACTTTCCTTTATGATAAGAGCAGAGATGAGCAAGATCTTCAAAAGCTTGTCAGGAGGAGCTAGCTTCATCTTTTCCTGGGAGTGTAACTACACATGCTGTTGAACTCTGCCTTAATGGTGGTGTTTTCAACATTCACTGAGCCTTCCAAGCCACATGGCTCCTTTAATTGCACTAGCTATCCCTGCAGTGATCTGACCCATGACCCGAACTGAACTGGGGCTGCTTATGTTCACAGCTGAGGCCAACTAGGACACACCTACTCTCACCTGCCTGTCTGGATGTACTCTCCTGCTTCTAGGCTGGTAGCCTAATGAACAGTGGCCATGTCACCTAACTCTAGAGAGCCTAGAATAAACAGAAGGAGCAAATTCATCACTAAGCTATCAGATTGTCTACTATGTGAAGGTGTAACACACTAGGTTTGGTTTTGGGGGGGGCTGTTTATTTTGTTTAGTTTTGGGTTCTGCTATAAAATAGAGTCTTTGCTTTTGAAATTCAGTTAATTGTTCTCATTCAGCAATTCCACCTGTGTTAACTTGTATCTGCACATCTTCACAGTACAGGTTCCAAAAGGTCTGTTATTCGTGAATGGAAACTATTTCACTCTGAACTTATTTTAGTCCCAACATTATTAGGAGATTAGAAGTCTGATCCAGCTCTTCTTGGATCCTAAGTTTACTTGGTCTCAACATACCAGATATATTTATAGTTAAAACAAATGAAAACAAGGATAGAAAAAGTTCACATCCAAGATCTTCAGACCTCAAACTCAAGTGCCTGGTTTCTCATTCTTAGAATCAGACCTAACAAAAAAAGAAACTGTGCAAGTAATTATTCTGAGAAGTGTGTGCTGGATAAATTGAAAAGGCTAACAGTCATCTGCACACTTTGAAGCTTTCCTCTGGAGCCAGACATGAAGTCATGTAATGAAAGCATTAGCAAAGAGAAGAACAGAAAGATAAAGGTCTCAACTGGGTTACAAATAAGAGTGAATAACATTTTATGATGAAGGAGATACAGCCAATGAGGGGAGAAGGAAGACCAAAGCTTGCCCATGCTGTACTGAGCCTTTCACAGTTTACCTGGTATGTTTTAAAGTATGGTTTAGCATGTCCCCTGCCTGGGAGACATGCTAAGAGGACTAATTGGGCAGCAGGAATTGGCTGAGAAAGTGTCTGAGACAAGACACTATCAGACTTGAGCTAGAGCTGTAAGTTATTTCTCAGCCAGGGAAGAGGAACCTAAAACACCATTTCACTGTCCTACCACTGTCTAAGAAACACACAGTTCTCCCTAATCTCATGTTGTAGACAAAATCATTTTCAATATCAGGATGAGGTAATGACTAAAACTAGATTTGGTGAGTGGTTCCCAAAGAAATGTAGATCACTGGGAATCTCGGAAAGCCCTAGTAGACCTAAGACATTTGTATTGGAAGTGAGAAGATAGTCGCTCCAGATTTGAAAATCAAAACAAATAAAATATTAATTTAGAGTGCAATTATCAGAAATGTTCTTGGTGAACAAAATGTCTTGGAGCAGAAAGGAAGGAAAGGGTGAGAGACAAAGACCCAGTGGTCCGAGGGCTGTCGTTATGCTGAGCCCCAGAGCGTGCTGCCAGCAAGTCTCTCTTTTTGGAGACTCAGTTCTTTTCTTGTTGTTTGCAATATTAGAAGAGACCAGTAAGTCCCTAATGTGACCATGATCCTGGGAAACCTTCCATAAAACAATCCATCAATCTTGGATGGAAATCCATCTGGGAAATGCTATGCTTTCTGGAATATTTGTGATACACATTAGCATACCATCAACTCTGAGATGACTTTGCAGACATGAACCCACTAAATGTTGTTCACTGCTACTGTATCCCAAGCCTCTTGGATCACAGTCTACCTTTACCTATTCATTACCCAGTAATATTCACTGTTCTGAAGAACAGGCATCAAGACATCTAAGTCTGTGCTTTACAGAGCTAGCAGTCATCAGGAAGCTGGAAGGAGGATGCTTTCTGAACATATTGGGGCCTCAGCTGCATAGAGTCGGGGCTTGGTTTAGCTTGAGACCAGGTGGAAGATATTTCACCAAGTATCTGGGATTTTCTTTGTTCTATCATCTCTCTCGGGAACCACATTCCTCAAGGGATGGGTTTTAACTAAGGTCTTGACAAATGGTAATTTTCATGAATTATTGATTTGGCCAAAAATAATTGGAAAGGTTGATAATTACATAGACAGCGCACACTCCTTGCTTTTGTTCCTAGTCTATTCTTTCCTGCTCTGTGACATATGAAAGAAATGGGTGCGGGTTTTGAAAGATGCCTTATCAAGCATGCATTAAAGACTGCAATGATCTCAGGGAGATTTTTTTTTTTTTTGAGTAGACATTTCCAGGTTTCCAAAATTGGCCAAAATAAAAATTAAGCATCAAAAGAAACAGAACTCTGTGTTGGAAAACTTTTAAATGTGTCTTTTAAATGCCATTGTATTCCAAACCTTTTGGGCCATTGACTCCGTTTGTCTATTCTTTACCTGGTTATATCCACTGTTGTGAAGAACATGCATCAAGGAATCTAAGTCTGTACGTTACAGGGCTAGTGGCCATAAAGAATGGATGCTTTCTGAACATACTGGGGCCTCAGCTGCATGGAGTTGGGGCTTGGCTTAGCTTGAGACCGCATTTAAATCTGTCACATAGTGTTGAAAAGTGGTTCAACAGTGTGGTTACTCTGTGTTCTCGGTTTACTTTCCAAAAACAAAGGACACAGGTCTGTGGTTGCCTTTATTTTAGTATTACTATTTGTACGTTTATTTTTAAAGATGTCGTGTGTTTTCCTAGTAAAATCAATTTTAAATTTAAATTTTTAAAATTATATTACAATTTTTACTTAAAAAATTAAAGTCACCTTTCGATGGCTACTTAACTGATGACGTAAAGAGCAGAGACGAGTAGTAGGAGAGTCTGTAGGAGCAAACGTCATGGTTTGTCACCTCCGCAGGATGGTTGGAAACAGGCACAATACTGTAGGCAAGGAAGGCAGGTGAGAGAAGAGAGAAGGTGGTTCTGGGGGAGTTGGGGAAACGGGAAACAGGTACTGCCACAAGTCTAGCAGAGACAAGGGAATCTGACAGCAGTGGAGACAGGGGTATCGGCCTCCAGGAAGGACCCAGCAGGGAAGCCTCAAAGAGGCCTACAGCACAGAGCTGCCGGAGGGGAGAAGGTCTGTAACACTCTTCATCAGGAGGGCCATCTCTAAAAGCCCCTCCTCAAAACCCCGAAAGGATGGAAGAGAGGCTCAGACAATACTGAGAGGTATGGGAGATCTGGAGAAGCCAGATCTACAGAAAATAGTCCGGGAGAAATGTGGTGACCAAGAGCCAGGCAGCAGCAAGCATCTTACCTTAGCTCATGATGGCTCACTCCCCTGGGGGAGGTGCTTCTTAGCAGCCTCTAAAACCACTCAGGAGATCTGAGAGACAGCAAACAGGGGGTTGTGAAATGAGATGAGGGATTCTGAAATGGCACACAGTGGTTTAAGAAACACTGAGATTTGACTGTGGCTTGTTATCACTAAAACTCACATTGAGGCTTCATTCCCCAGAATGAGGATATGGAGGTGGTGGGATCTTTAAAGGGGGTGATTGGGTCTTTAAGGGAGACCAAAGCTTTTCTCACAGTGACTGCATTAGGAGTGGGAGACACTGGTCTCCAAGTGAATATGTTGTTCTAGGTGGTATGGCTATCTCCATCTTTATCTGTCTCTGCCTCCATCATGGCTATGTCTGCAATCCTCCCAGTCACTTCGAGACTGTGCCAACAAGGGTATCGCTACACACAGCCTTTAACCCTGGACCATAACCTAAGCTAAAAGAAACCCCTTTCATTATAAACAATCTAGTCCTTGGTGTTGTGTTCTGAGTAACAGAAGATGGATTAATATGGCTCTCAAAATAATACAAAATAATGCACCTGTCAAAGAGCTTAGCGAAGGTCTTTGCACAGTGCCTGCAGGCTGAGTGAGATTTTGTGTCTGCAGCACACACTGAAGTAGGTTAGCTTCTCTGTGTATTGGATAAGGAGAACGATCTCAGGTACAAGGACCTAAAACACCCTCCTACCTTCTTCACTTCTTAACAAACGGGTTAAACTTTTTTTAGTTCTAAATATTTTTCTGCATAACAACATAGATTTTTCCAGTCACAACATTAAACACTGAAAGTAAAGGACTCCCAGTGGCTGGATTTTTATACACGCTGCCTTGGATACAATTAAATACAATTTTAAATTTGGATAATATAATCTCCTTTGATCTAAATAGCTCTTATTTGATCTCAGGGCTTTAAAGAACTGAGGTACTGAGGCAGGAACTGAGGACTTGGAGCTCAGGACCTAGTGTTGATCCTGTAGAGGGCTCAAGGTTGGTTTCCAGAACCCACCCTGCTCTATGGCTATTGATCACCTCCTCTGGTCTCTGGGGGCACCTAAACTCATATCACACACACACACAAACACACACACTGGCTTTGAAAAAGCAAAACAAAAACTTTAAAACCTGAGATATTTCAAATGATATATTGCTTCTATTTCTTTAGCCAAAAGTGTCTTTTTGTTGTTGTTATTATTATTCTCTGGAGTGCAGGGAGGTATGCTGATAAGGATCCAGACACACATAAACAAATCATTTCATATTTGCTGCAAGAGATTTCCATTGGTTGTTCTCTTAGGACTCTTCTTATGTCCCTTCTTGTGATTGATTTAAAAATAGTGAATGTAGCTGAGCATGACTATTAACTGGAAGTAGAATACTCATTGCATATGTCCTCAGTGGCTTTACTTGAGAGAACAGAGTCAACTTTCCATCACTGTGACAAAATACCTGGGACTAATTAACTTAAAAGGAGGAAAGGTTTGTTTTGGTCTATGGTTCTGGTTCATGGTCTTGTTGCTTTCAGCCTGTAGTGCCATAATATACCCAGGCAGGAACAAATGATGGACAACTCCTGTTTTCCTCATGACACAGGAAGAGAGAGAGAGAGAGAAA
>NW_021605000.1:1725063-1756890 GCF_004785775.1 Grammomys surdaster | reverse complement strand
TGGATATTTTATTTATATTTCAGATATTGTCCCCTTACCCCATTTCCCCCCGCCCCCCAGGGGCGCCCCATCCCATCCCCCTCCTCCTGCTTCTATGATGTGCCCCCACCTACCCCCCTACTCCCACCTCCCCACCCTCGAATTCCCCCACACAGGGCATCCAGTCTTCATGGTAAGTATGTTAACCACACCTTGAAAGCATGAGCCTTTTTGAATCATTAAAGATATAAACTAAATAAGCTATTACATGTCCGTGTGTTTACACAAACAGGTATAATCTAAAACTTCAAAGGATAGAAAGAGACGATAACATCAGGCGATGAAGAAGGATGGTATGTAGAGAATATGATGTATGAGTCACAAAAGGAGATGGGAAACTAGTTTTTTTTCTAATAAAAAAAAGTGAAAAGGACATTGCATGATCTTACGTAGCTATTGGATGTTTGTACCTTCCTTGGAGAAAGGTATATTCAAATCCACTTTGACTTGGGCGTCTGTTACTATTTTGTTGGGTATTCTTTTGGAGCCCTGAACGTTAATCTCCTACCAGATGTGTGATTTGCAAGTATTTCCTCCTGCTTCAGGACTTGCCCTTCTCTCTGTGAGTCTCATCATTTATCCCAACAATGGAGCAGAACTTTCTGTGTGAAGTGGTATTCCTTTCAGGCTCCTCAACCCTGTGTGAAGTATTCTTATGTCATAAGACATAATGTTTTTATTATCTTTTAAAATAAAATGCCATTGATCTTTTAAAAGAGTTAAACTATAACAAACCATCAGCAAGTTCTCAAAGCATGTCAGGCCAATGGAAACAATAGTGATTTTCACAGAGCCTGCAAAATCCTAAAATCCCTGGCTGCATGCATAGGAAGGCAGCTGAGCAGGAAGCAAGTGCTGGTCAGAGGAGGAGGGCTCCTGCTTTCTTGCCTTTGGGGTTGCTGCTCTAGCCAGTGTCAAGGGCCACACTCCTCCCTCCTCTATGTTCTCCTCCACTGCATGGTTCCTAGCTGAGCTGAGGGGCCACATGCCATCCTCTCCTGGTAACAGGCATCCTTCTTTTCCCGTGTCCAGTATTTTATACTGGACCTTGTGGGACAAATGCTTATATCAATTTTTTTATTTTTAAAATAAAGACATAGAATGCAATAGTAAAGCAAATGCACAGGTTTAGTCATATTATTGGTTCCTACACAATATCACTTTGCAGGCTTATTATGAACCAATTAAAATACACATTGTGTTCACCCACTAAGACTGCTGTAATGGATTACTACAAGTTAGGTAACTTAAAACAACATTTATTTATGTTCTCATAGGTCCAAAGGCTTAAAGTGCAAATCAAGATGCCTGCTACCCTGGAAGACTCTATAAAGGATGTTTCCTTGGCTTCACCAAGCTCCTAACGGCTACTGACATTCCTTGATGCCCCTCCATGGCCACATGGCCATCTTCTCTCTGTGTGTCTGTATCTGTGTCCTTTTTGTAAGGGTACCAGGGATTGAACTTAGTGTTTATTCTATCCAAATAGGGGCTCGTTTTCAATTACACCTCAATTTGCAAAGACACCATATTAGTGTGGTCTGAATCTGTAACATACTATACAGCTGAAGGTTTTGATCCTATGGGCCTCAGCTGTGGCACTGTTTTGAAGGCTGTGGGGCCTTCTGAAGGTGATGTCTGTCTAGTAGGAGTAGGTCAGTCATTAATGGTGTATTTTCCAAATGCCCAGCTCCTGAAGCTAGCTCTTCTTTGCTCCCTGGTATGCCACCACGAGTTCCTGATGTCAGGTACTCTGCCCCACCTTCCCAGTCATGAGACCCTGAGTTCCTCTGAGACTGTGAGCCAAAATACATTCTCCACAGCAAAATCAGAAGTAACACAAAACACGGCACTACTGAAGAAGATTGTATGTGTAGGCACTGAGGGATATCACTTGAACACACCTTTGGAGCATCCAGAAGGGCTAGTGTGTCTTAGCTTTTATTGTATGTAGACCTGTGATCAGTACCTAGCATCATTTGAGTCAACTCTCATACGGCCCACTGAGAGCGCACTCCACTTGACAGATGGAGAAACTGGGAGTCAAACAAGAAGAGTAAATGCAGGCCCAAGCTGACTAGCTAGAAAATTGTAAGGCTGGGCTTGTAGGCCCTGCTCTCTTACTGGAAAGGAGGTGACCTCCACCATGAGGCTAGGTGTCTACATAGCTAAACAGCTGCCTCTTTAAAGAACTTACAGCTTCTCTGACTACAGTAAACACACTAGTCCAGCCTTCAGCTCCTGCTGGTCTGGTTCACATTTGTGAGGCTAATAAGAATTGCCCAGTTTTAAAGCCCTGGTGATGTCCTCTCTGAGGGAGTTTATCATTTGTAGTTTTATCAGTATTTACACCCACAGATGCTATTTTTTTTATTTTTACAGATTCTTCCCTACTTCCTAAAGTTCAAGAGGAGAAGGGGAGAGAAGAGGGATGAGAGGGAGGAGAGGCAGGAAGAGAAGAGATGGAGGGAGAGAGGGAGGGGAAGAGAGACCTGGTTTCAGTTCTCTGCCAGTGTATTTGATTTCCAGCTCTAAAACAGGATCACGTCACACTTTACCCATCTGACTGACCTGGCGGCCACCACTCTCCGTAGCCCCTGACTTTTTAACTGTTGGAATAATATTAGCTAAGCCTGAAAAGATAATACTAAACTTGACTAATTAAACACTAAAGGTTCAAGTTCGCCTTTGAGCTTTTTACAAGGGTGACCTCTCACATAGGGCTCATTCTTTTTAAGGATTGAGAATAACTCAAACGTTCACCTATGTCAACCACATGAGTGTGTTTCTTTTTAAGAGCTATGTCAGTGAAAACATAAGGCTTTTAGAGCAAGGTTTCATTGAGATTGTTGAAATCTTTACATGGATTGAATATGGTTGAGTCTTTTTACTCAGATGGAGGAACATAGAAGCTTCTATGATGAATATCCCAAGAAAGCAGAAAATGAGGGTGTAACACTAGAGAATTGATTGCAAGTCGGGCTATTCCTGTGTCTCTTATTCTGCGTTTGGTCACTATAACAAAACACCGGAGACTGGGTAATTTGTAAACGAAAATGGTTTCTTTTGGCCCGCTATCCTCAAAGTCCACAGACACAGTACCACACCCATCCAGTTTCTGGCCAGAGCTTCATATTGCATCAACTCCTGGCAGTAAACAGAAGGGCAAAGAGCACAAGCAGAACGTTGTTAAAGAAAGTAGAGGCATGGCTTGTCGTCTCTCTACAACCTGAGAATGCAGAATAAAGGAGAGAAAGTGTCCTCATCAGCTCCAATCCAGGCTGCAACCTAACCTTGGACTCCAGGCTCTAGAAGCATGTGGAATAAACACTTACTGATGAAGCCCACACTAAGGCACCACCACAATAAGATGGACTGATAAATTCTGTGTATTTAGTTTTCCCCAAAATTGAGTCTTTCTTTTCATTTACTACTAGCATGCTTCGTGTGTTTATGATGTAACCTTGCCCAAGAATACCTTACGGCCTCAGTCTCTTTCCCCAAGAAACCCATTTCGTCATATAGGAAACTTATTTTTGTCTTTATAAAAATCTCTGTATCACTCATCTTTCAAGTCACTCATTCTACATATGCCTGAATGGTGCAGATGTTTGTTTAGTGAGCCAATCTCTACCCCCACAGGATTTTTAACCATTGTCGTGTGATGTGTATGTGAGGTCCTAAACTTCGCATAGGAGTCTTCAGTATCTGGCATCTGTGTAGGGCACTTCAGTTAGTTACATTTCTTTTCAGTGAATAGTCATGTGCTCTGCAGATAATTAAGTGGAAAAATCCTCTCTCCAAACGACACATTGTTCACTGCTTTGGCTGTGTTGTATTGGATAGAACAGTGAGGATAATGAATGGTCCAGGAATGGCAATGCTGTAGATGTTCTGTTAGTGTTACTGATGAGAATACTTCTGCACACCATCATTCAGTATGTTGCTCATTCTCCAACAGAGTAGCAAACCTTATTAAGGAATCCTTTACATTCCTTCTGGTATTCAAAGTACACACTCTAAGTGGGCGTTACTCTCTAGCACCTTTTATTAGTACTGAAATATGTCCTTTTCCTTTGCCCCTTCTGTGAACCAGTGACGCTTCATATCACATCAACTTTTCTGAATTTTTAAGTATCTTCATTCATCTGTCTGATATTATTATTTATTTTATATTTTATATAAGTTTTACTAAGAGTTTTATCTGGGAGCTTGTTACTGTGGTCATGGGAAAGGGTAGGCTTTATTAAAACACTTTTTAAAAATATTATAATATAATTACAGTGTTTCAAGTCTTTTGTCAGATTCAAGCTTAGGCTTTGACAATAAAAAAATAAATAAAACCTAAAAAAAAAAAACCAGTTTCCTTGTTCGTTTTGCCATTTCCACTGTTGTTCATATTTTCTCATGTTCAAATCGTGAAAATTGTTCCCTTTCTCATTATATTCTGATTTCCCATATTTCTTGACTCTAAGTTTTCATTAAGCTACCAACAAGAAATAATGCCATGCTCATACAGATTCTTCCCCACTCAAAATGAACCAATGGAATTAAGGATAGAAAAGGAAAATAGGATGATGTAAACTAGACAGGATGCATGATGTGTGGATGCAACATGGGGTGGTGGGAGGGAGACGCAATCAGCCTAGACTTGACAGACATCCTAATTCACTCAATTTTGCTGCCTTGGAGTACTGCCCAGGAGGGCTGTCTGTTTCACTACTTAACACTTCTCTGTTGATGGATATTTAGGACGGCACTAGTTTTGCTATTACAAGGACATGGAAATCAGATGTAGCCGAGCATATGGTTTTGGCACAAGTGCAAGTTTTCCTTCAGCCTTGCGTATACTGGAGAAAAGCTTCTGGGAGACAAGAGTGACCCTGGATGGTTCCAAGGCCAGAGGCAGCAGGTGGACAGTGGGGAACGGACCGAACATGAAGTGCCATGCAGCTCTTTCCTCTCATCCCACCTCACTGCTTGCTTCATGGCCTATTGGCAGAAGTTCTCAGAGGTCATTGTCTACAGAGCTCTGGCAGGCAGCTCCTGCCTTTGCCACAGTAACCAAACCCCATGGAAAAAAACAAGGCAAGGCTATAAGGATTCTTGACAGATTAGCCAAATATTAGGCAGATTCTAATATGAGCCTACTGTGTTTGGCGTTTACAAAACAAACACCAGGTGTGACATTTGGTTCTGCCTAGTTTGAATCATCAGGAAAAGACAGATCTTAAGATAAAGGAGCAGAAAAAGTTAAGAGCAGAAAGAATCCTAGGAGGTAAGATGCCTGTCACATAAACAACAGCAGAGTCACTTTCCATGAGCAAAATTAGGACCAGTGAGCATCAAGGAAATGTTGTTTTTAGACAAAGTCAAGCTGATGGGTTGCTTCAGAGACAAAGGTTCTTGCTTTTACCCAGCCTGAAGATGCAAGTTAAATCCCCAGGACCCACATTTCAGAAGGTAAGAACTCACTTCTGTAAGTTAACTTTTAACCTCCACATGTATACACACACACACACACACACACACTCTCACCCTAAATTAGTGTAATACAAAGATTTAAAGAAAAAGTTTGACTTCTGTCATATGACTGCAATTTCTTCACAGAAAACATCCTTCCCAATATGACAAAATAGGAAAAGTTATAAAACAATTTATTTCATTCCCATTATGAAATCTATTGACTTATTACAATAAATAAAAGATAATTTAATTCAGCCAGAGTAGAGTGGAAGAATAAAGCTTAATTCTGCATCAATACCTTTATTTACTCACCCAAAGCTACTCTGGGAATCTATAAGAATTGTACCAATATCTCTGAGTAGACAGAGGAGAAAACTAAGGAAGTGCCTTTATTTTTGCTCTTTTTTGCTCTTGTGGAAAATAGGTAGTAGAATTTCCTGCTGGGGAACCTCAAAATACGTGAGTGAATTCCTAGGTGGTCCCCAAAACTGTATACTAAAAACGCTGAAAACCGAAAACATTTCCAAGAACAAAATGAAAATTGAAAATCTAAGAGTTATGGGGGAAGTATTGACTGGTAGAAAGGCAAGTTTCCACCCTCAATCAATAGAGAAACAATAGCCCCTCTGGGGATTTATGCTGAAGAAATGCTTGCAAAAATGTCTGAGACTATGTCCACTGACGTGCTGGATTGGTGACATCTGTGAATAAAGTAACTAAATAGTTAAAAGATGGCCTCTCTGGGGAATACACTGGGGCTGCAAAATTGGGTGAGTTTGACACCTATGCTTCTACCAGGCTTATCATCAATTCCTTTGCTACACAATAAAGCAAATTCCAAAGCAATGTGGACATGACATATTATATGTCCTCAAGCGGTGAGAAGACATAAATATGTACAACTATAAATGCACTAACAGGAAATACAAAGGTATATTTCTTTTTGTAGTGTCTGGTATTGAACCCAGGGTTTTACACTTACAAAGCTAATTTTTGCCATTGACCTATGTTCTAGACACAAACACTCAGCTCTTGTCAAGTATAAGGGAAAGATACGGAAAAGGGAGCTGCCCATGTAATTTAGTTCTTCCACATCCTTCCATAATACAATTATTGAAATGTAACAATGGCTACTCATTACGGGCATGTAAAAAACATTGTATCAGTTAGGTCATGTACAAAGTGCAAAGCTTGTCAGTTGTGGTATTTTTTTTAAAATCCTGAGAAATATAACTACCATCCATAGTTTCCAATTTATTGATTACTTTTTTACATGCAGCATTATTGCCCTTTGTCTTTGTTCAGTTGTGTTTTTTGTATAAGTCTAGGATCTTGAGCAAGAACGGATGGTGTATTTTTTTATTGTTTTTTTTTTCTTACTCAACTGAAGTGGAATTTTCTGATTTCTTTGGAGGCTCAGTTATGTCATGTGATTTTTTTCTGGAAACTGTCTTATAAGAAGCTGTTTTTGCTAAAGCAGAAGCATGGGAGGATGTTTTCCCAAGAACAGACATGGTGTTTTTCTGGAGGAAGCCTGGAGGGGGGGGGCATATGATATTTTGCTAGAGTGGATGCTTGAGAGAATATGTGGTGCTTCGAAAGGATATAAATATAGCCCAATGGACAGTGAATGATGCTGGATGGTATTGCTATGCCTTGCTGTTCTTTACTGGTCATAGTTGGGCCGTGCTGATGTTGATCTTCACTGGTGATGCTGATGTTGATCTTCACTGGTGATGCTGGATGGTATTGGCATGTCTTACCATTCTTTGTTGCTCATTGTTTGTCATGACTTCACAAAGAGAAACACACCAAAAAACTCCTGGTGGTGTTCTGGTAACTTCTTCCCATTTCCACAGACTCAGCCGATTGGCAGAGCCTTGTTATTTCTTCTGGATCAAGCTGCTGCTGATGATTCATATAAACTAAACTGCTGATATCCTGACAACACAAATGAGATTTGTTCCAAAAAAATTTTTCCAAACAGGTTCACATCCTCCTTTGTTCTCTTAACCTTTCCTTTCCACGACCTCTGGTGGGTGGTGGGATAGAAGAGATGTTAAAACATTTAAAAACTCTTATTAATAGTAGGTTTTAATTTTTTTAAGCCTACACCCACCAATGGAAGTGTTTAAATTTAGAGATTTATCTATGTAGAGCTTTATCCAACTCCAAACATTTAATGTCATACTGTTTGCATCTGTCCATAGTTAACACTAATGGACAACTTGTTTGTTCCAGGACTGAGCTATGTATATAGTGTCTATGAATGTTCCTAACAGCCCGAGGTACAAACGGTATCTTGAGAGGTTCCTCTAGTTCTTGGAAGCTATGGGTCCAAACTAACCAGAGTAGCAAGTAAACAGATGAGCTGGAAACAGCTATGCTTTAGCCACAGTGCTTAGTATAAAACCAAGCAAGTGACCCACATTCAGGTGACTTGTGGATACTGCCTGAGAGTGAAGAAAACTACAAGGGTACTTACTGAGGATTATGGGGATAATGAGATAAATCCTACAGTTGCCATCAGAGCATCCAAAGCTGGACACAAAGGCAAAATCTTCTAGTTTCATTAGCTCCTGTTAGTTTATGTAAGGAGCAATAGTTCCCTACCCACTTGAGACCCAGTTCTTAAAGAGTTAATTTCTCAAAATCTCTTAACTTTTAACTGGTGAATCCAAAATGTATTCACATGAAACCAACAATAACATGCATAACCATTAAGAATTCCTGCTTTTACTTACATATGTCATTGTATTACATTTAAGCAACACTCATGATATTCTCAGAAGATCTGAAGGCACAGCAGCACATATTAAGGAAAAAGCTTTTATATTGTTTGTCTCAATTGAAAACCGTGTTGTATCTTGTATCATTAAATAGAGTGTTATGTGAAAACAAAAAGAATTCCTGCTTTAACCAACAGATTGGGAAAAGATCTTTACCAATCCTACATCCGATAGAGAGCTAATATTCAATATATACAAAGAACTCAAGAAATTAGACTCCAGACAATCAAATAAACCTATTGAAAAATGAGGTACAGAGCTAAATAAAGAATTCTCATTTGAGAAAACTCAAATGACGGAGAAGCATCTAAAGAAATGTTCAACATTCTTAGTCATCAGGGAAATGCAAATCAAAACAACCCTGAGATTCCACCTCACACCAGTGAGAATGGATAAGATCAAAAACTCAGATGAGAGCAGATGCTGGCTCGGATGTGGAGAAAGAGGGACACTCCTCCATTGTTGGTGGGATTACAAGCTAGTACAACCACTCTTGAATTCAGTCTGGCGGTTCCTCAGAAAATTGGACATAGTATTACATGAGGACCCAGCTATACCACTCCTGGGCATATACCCAGAAGATGCTCCAACATATAACAAGGACATATGCTCAACTATGTTCATAGCAGCCTTATTTATAATAGCCAGAAGCTGGATGGAACCCAGATGTCTTTCAACTGAGGAATGGATACAGAAAATGTGGTACATTTACACAATGGAGTACTACTCAGCTATTTAAAACAATGAATTCATGAAATTCTTAGGCAAATGGATGAAACTAGAAAATATCATCCTAAGTGAGATAACCCAACTACAAAAGAACACACATGGTGTGCACTCACTGATAAGTGGATATTAACCCAAAAGCTCACAATACCCAAGATACAACTTATAGACCACATGAAGCTCATGAAGAAGAAAGACCAAAGTGTGGGTACTTCAATCCTTCTTAGAAGGAGTAACAAAATACTCAAGGGAGCAAATACAGAGAAAAGTGTGGAGCAGAGACTGGAGGAGGGGCCATCTGGAGACTGCCTCACCTGGGGATGCATCCATGGGCAGTCACCAAAGCAGACACTATTGTGGATGCCAGGAAGTGCATGCTGACAGGAGCCTGATATAGCTGTCTTCTGAGAGGCTCTGCCAGAGCCTGACATATACAGAGGCTGATGCTCACAGCTAACTATTGAACTGATCATGGGGTTCCCAATGGAGGAGAAGACTGAAGGAGCTGAAGGGGTTTGCAGTCCCAGGGGAAAAGCAACATTATTCACAAACCTGAGCTCCCAGAGTCTAAAGAGCCAGCCTATGAACACCCATGGCTCCAGCTGTATATGTAGTGGAAGATGACCTCGTTGGGTATCAGTGGGATAGGAGGTCCTTGGTCCTGTGAAAGCTGGATGTCCCAGTGTGGGGGAATTAGAGGGCAGGGAGGTGGGAGTGGATGGGTGGGTGGGGGTATACCTTTGTAGAAGCAGGAGGAGGGGGGGTTGGATAGGAGATTTCTGGTGAGGGGATGGGGAAAGGGGATAACATCTGAAATGTAATTAAATAAAAATAAATTTAAAAATAAATAAAATAATTTGAAAAAGAAAACAAAAGAAAATTAGTTAATAGTTTCTGAGATCGTTGCTCTCAATACAATGATCAGAAGACCAAACGTGTCTGGACATCTCTCAAGGGAAATATTGATAAGATGACTTGACTTATGTGTGATGCCACCAAATATTTTTCGATAACTACTTGCTTATTTTAATGTATCTTAGAAAACTGTGTTTCATGATACAAGGATACTGTGGCTTAAAATGAGATGATACTGATGACTGCCATTAGCCATTGAACAAGACATGCCCTAACATAGCTTTTATCTCTCAAATCTTTAATGACAAAACTTCTTTACTGTTTGGAAGCAGTATTGATACTGATGGTCTTCATTTCCAGCATGAATCTTCACATTTCACGTGCTATATTACCGATCTCTTCTCAGTATGCATACCATTCATCCTATCAGATAAAGCAATTACCCATCTTTAGTCTTTCTGACCATGTATCTATGTGACCATGTGATTGAGACTATCAAGTGTAATTAACACAAAAGTAAACGAAAATTTTTAATTTAATTTCTTTCCTTAGAGACCTCATTTTCAGATATGTGTTTTATAAATGAGTAAAATACCAAAAAAAAAGAATTCCTGATTTATTCATTCATTACTCATTTACTCTTTCATTGAACACGCATGACATTGGAGGCATAGGCTACAATTTAGGAAACGAGGACAGAGATCTTTTAGTTATGCTGGTAAAACATGGAGTATTTTAAACAAGAGCAACAGGGTGTGATCTACTGTTTAAAGGGTTAATCTAGTGTTGTATGGAGAATAAACTTGGTGGACAGAGCAGAGGGCCAGCAGCTTTAGTGAAGGCACTGGCACAACACTCCACGTCTTGAGCTATGTTTCAGGTGATGGTTCTGGTAAGAGGAGACACACATGATATGCACCTTTTAGCAAGATCTGCTGGTGGGTTGGTGTGATGAATGAATTTGGAAGGTGAGAGAGGGTGAGAAGTAGAGAGTGAACAAGGATAAGAAATAAAGGGGATGGTCATAGACAAGGACAAAAATGGGTGCAAGCAAGGGTGAGAGATTGAGGGCAGGTGGTAGGCAAGGGTGGTTTCACTGGTTTTGATCTAAGCAACTCTAAGAATGACTGTGTAATTATACAAATATGAAAGAACTAGATGGCTCATTGTGACTAATGAATGACTGAGTTAGAACAGAATACCTCAATGAAGGAATCAAGGAAGAATTTGGATTATTCTGAGTTTGAGGCGATCACCAGATCTCCACATAGAGATGTCAAATAGATAGAAATGTCTGTTGATCAGAGGATAAATTGAGAACAGTTGTAAATGTGGAGCCCCAGCTTGTTGAACAAAGTCAAAGCTATGAAAGTGAGCAAGACCTCATCACAGAGTAGATAGAAGTATGAAAAAAGACCAAGCTTTGAAACAGTTTTATACTAAGATTAGAAATATGGGGAATACCATCATCTGTTTCTGCTGCATAACAATAAATATTGGAGTCTAGATAATTTTTATTAATAATTTTATTTGTTTACATTTCAAATGATTTCTCCCTTCCAGGTTTTCCCTCTACACCCCCCATCCCATCCTTCTTCTCCTTTGCCTCTATGAGGGTGCTCCTTTACCTACTCACCCACTTCTGTCTCACCACTGTAGCATCCTCCTATGCTGGGGCATCAAGCCTCCACAGGACCAAGCACCTTCTCATTGATGTCAGATAAGGCTGTCCTCTGCTACATATTTGGAGCCATGGGTCCCTCCATGTATATTTTTTGGTTGGTGGTTTAGTCCCTGGGAGCGCTGGGTGGTCCAGTTAGTTGATATTGTTCTTCCTATGGGGTTACAATCCCCTTCAGCTCCTTCAGTCCTTCTTCTAGCTCTTCCTCTGGGGTCCTTGGATTCAGTTTGATGGTTGGCTTTGAGTATCCGTATATCTACTGGTTAGGTGCTAGTAGAGCCTCTTAGGGAACAGATATACCAGGCTCCTGTCAGCAAATGCTTCTTGGCATCAGCAATAGTGTTGAGGTTTAGTGTCTGCAGATGGAATAGATGCCTAGATGGGGTGGTCTCTGGATGGCCTTTCCTTCGGTCTGTGTTCCATTTTTTGTCCCTGTCTTTCCTTTGGACAGAAACAATTCTGGGTTAAAAATTTTGAGATGGGTGGAGTCTAGATAATTTATGAAGAACAGAAATGTATCATTTCACAGTTACGGAGACAAGAAGGTGTAAGTGGGGGAACAGGGAAAGCATTGAACTGAACCGCTCTTTGGGAGGAAAGAAAGGTTTATTTGAGGTCACACAATGCTCCCTTGGGTATCTCTAGGGATTGAGAGAATAGCAGACAAAAGGTGGGGAGTCTTGCTAGTTTTGAAGAGAAGGGTGTTGCAGCAGAGAGACAGCCTGGAAGTTAGAGCAGCTGTAGGGGAGGTTTGAAGGCCAGAAGAACCTGGGACAAGTGTGTGGGAGACTCTGATATGTGTTACAGGTATGTGTTAGTAGAGGACTGGATGACCCATTTGCCATAGGTCAGAGCTATAGGAGCAGATAGGGGAAGGAGTAACTTTACACAACAGACAGAAAACTGCTTCACAACTGTCTGAGGAAGGATGATTTTAAAAGGCTTTTGTTTATGTGCCAGAGATCCTCCTTTTTTAGCCTGTCAGAGGGTGGCCTGAACTGAGCCTAGACTGCAATTTATGGCATTATTGGTGGCATTGCCATTTTGGGAGGCTCACTTTGGATGATAGGGTGGATCTAAAGGCAGTGGTCTAGTTCTCTGTTTCCAGAACACTGTCTTGCATGCTGCATGCTTTAGGGGGTAGGAGTGCTGACACTCATTTGACAGAAGGGGAAAGGGGGCAAAAGCTGGATAAAGTCTCTCTTATAAGGACCTCAGCCCCACTCATGAGGAAGGAGCCTCCATGGGCTAGTCAGCTCTTAATATGATCACACTGGCAGCACCAAGGCTTTGGAGTGGAACACTGAAACAACAGGAAGGGACTGGAAAGAAAAAATCAGAAGCAACTATAAGTTGGTAGACAGAAAATGAGCAGAATACAAAGAGATAGAGGAAGGACTTGTTTCTAGAAGAATCAACTATGTCACTCAAGTGCTATCTACCAAGTAGAATTAGGAGTGAGAACTTATGGGGGGAAGGAAGGCATCATCTATTCCTGAGCTCGGGATGGATGGTTTCATCAACTTAGGAAGGCCTAGGAAGGAGTTCATATTCTCCAGATTAGAAATGTTATCCATAGGAGTCTATTTATTTTTAATGAATATATCACAACAGAGGGGATAATTACAGGTGACTGCAGAGAAGTAGGCTGGGAACTGGAGAGGAAGGTGGAGAAGATCTGGGATGATACATTATATTGTATTTTGATGGGAAGGACTTGGTCCAGAGGGGAAAGAGGAGACAATAGAAATTAAGTCCTTGGGTAGACAAGAAGCAGGGATGGAGGTGGCACCCAGGTATAAAAAAGCCAGAAGCAGACTTTCAGGCTAAGCACCTGGGTATAGGTATACAATAGTACAACTTTTGGAACAAGAGGATGAGGAATCGGCTTTTTTCCCCCAAGCATCTCATACACTGACCACTGACCACACACACAGGTAATTCTGTCTCATTCCACTGCCTCTTCAAGGACTCTAGTAAGCTTTACATTACCCATTTCAAACTAACAGTTTCTGCTTTGTCAAGCCAGAGGAAAGACGTTTGTGGAGGAGGCTTGAGATAGGAAGCAGAGGTGTGGGATTTTGTTCTCTAATAGTGGGAGTGTGGATTTGTCAGGGGATACAGTGTAAAGAGCTCATAAAGCTTTAAAAAACTTTTCAATCAACATAGGGCACTTTCTTGTGTGTTGCCTAGACGTCGAAGTGAACCTAAGTCAACGGAGGGATTCTTATTACAAATACTATGAAGGAAGGAAGGAAGGGAGGGAGGGAGGGAGGGAGGGAGGGAGGGAGGAAGGAAGGAAGGAAGGAAGGAAGGAAGGAAGGAAGGAAGGAAGGAAGGAGAATTTTAGAGGGTGCTATGGAAGAGAGTGTGTGGAGTGTGTGACTTTTTAGAAAAGATGTGAGTGAGATTGTAAAGCTTAATGCATATAAGATAGTGACCAGATATTACAGGGCTCTGGAAACAGCATAGTTATGTCCATAAGGAAGTCTAGGGTGCCATCTTTAAGACTAGGTGAGCTCAGTTTAAAATTCTAATAGCCTCTCATGAACGTGGTTGCTACTTCTCCTGTGATGTTCTAACTTTTGGTGTGACACAGAGATCAGATCAAAATGAACGAGGCTGATGCAAGCACAGACATTTATCTGAGAGCATAGCACAAAGCTTCAGGTAGCAATAGATCACTAGAAAAAAAGACATTTTAATGAAAACCTCCACAGCAGAGAACAACATAGCAGAAGGTCATGAGTGTCACTAATGTAGTTTCTTTTCCATTGTTGTGAGAAACACCATGACCAGAAGCAACATGGGGAGGAGAGGGTTTATTTTTCTTACAGGCATAGTCTTCCAGGGAGGAAAGTTGAAGAAAGAACCTGGAGGTAGGAACCTGGAGGCAGGAACTAAAACAGAAGCCATGGAGGAATACCGCTTCCTGGTTTGCTCCTTGTGGCTTTCTCAGACTGCTTTCTCATATAGCCCAGGACAACACGCCCAGAGATGGCACTGCCCAAGTGGACCAGGCCCTTGCTCATAAATCATTAATCAATAAAATGTCCCACAGACTTGCTAATGGGCCAAAGTGATGGGGGCATTTTCTCAACTGAGATTCCCCTTCCCTGATGAACCTTGCTTGTGTCAGGTTGATAGAAAACTACCTGGCACAGTCAGTCACTCTGCCTTTGGAGCACATAAACTATGGACCACTAATCTCCTGCCCATAGGACTTCTACCTGACCGAGACTAAGGTATAGCAAGTTGTACTTCTAACTGCAGTTTGCTATGTTTGGTGCTTGAGGACCAGTTTCAGGACATCTGTGAGAGCAGCTACACCTGTGGGCTCACCTGAGTTCAAATTCCAACCTAAGTATCTAGCAGCCATGGGACCCTGACTACTCTAATCCTCACCTTAATTTTTTTTAAAGATTTATTTATTTTTGTGGAGTGTTTTACCTTCATGTGTGTCTGTGTACCGTGTGCGTGTCTGGTGCCCATGGAGGCCAGAAGAGAGCATTGAATCACTTGGGACTGGAGTTATGGATGGTTTGTGAGCCACTATGTGGATGTTGTGAATCAAAGCCAGGTCTTCTAGAAGAGCAAACAGTGTCATTGGTAATGGTTGTATGATGGATGCTTTCTTTACACTAATCCTAAATCTTACACTACTCAGATGAGATACTGGATTAGTGAACCAGGAACAGACTGCTTAAAAGGTACAAGTGATGTGAACATGGACCTGGCTGGCTGACTCTTTCCACTCTTCTTCTGTATTTGAGATTGCTTAAGGGCTACAGGTACACTTAAGAGTCTGTAAAGGATAGAGGTATGTGCCTGTGACTGTTGCTCTCAGAAGGTGAGGTAGCAGTATTGAGAGTCTGAGGCCACACTGTGTGGTCAGACAAACCAAAAAGGTTTTGGTAAATAGTCTTTGCTAGTTTGGCCAATATGGATGCCTTCACAAGGCAATATGCATTTGTCTGTTGCCCACGGTTTCCACTGAGTAACTTGTCAGCTACACCAGCATAGCTGACTGAGTTCCTTGGATCAGCGGAGGGCTGAGGGCAAGAGAAAGAAACACAAGGAGTCATCTGGTAAAGAACCAAATGCTCTATTTTCAACTGCGTAGCTCCCTTTTATACTCCCCACAAAACAGGAACAAAACAGGAACAGGAACAAAAACAGGAACAAGGAGATACACTTGGCAGCCTACCATCTAGGCTTAGATTTCTCCTTGAGCAGTCTTCTCAGGGAAATGCATAGAGATGGGGGATCGGGCACAACAGCACAGGTGCAGAGAATGGTGACTCACAGTAACTGACTTTGCCACATGCCCTATCAAAATGCTTAGGCCAGTATCAATCATAGCTGAAGTGCAATGCTAGTTTGAGCTGATGGAGTTTAATGGCATTAAATTTATATCACCAAACTGACATAATGAAGGATTACCGGCAGAAGGAAAATAGGTATAAATTATAATTTCATGTGCACTTGAATCATGGTTGAGTCATAATCTAATATTTAATCACTAAGTGATGACTCTCTCAATTCAATACATTTACTATTTAATACTTTTTTTGGAAATGTAGGCACAGATGAGATTCTGACCAGAAATTTGGTGGGACAGATGCTTCTCGGGTGATCAGAGGTACATCCACATAAGCCTATCGTAAACTGAATATACTCTGAGTTGAAATTCATGCAACAAGCCCAGCCACTGGATGCTCAATCTTGCCAACTTGGTGCACCTCAAATGGACTGTTCCCTGGATGACTGGGTGGCTGTTGGAAGCCACTGCTGCTGATGCCCAGCACTGTGCGTTCCCAAGCCGTGTCACCAGCAAAGATGAAACTTCAGATGTCTGAGTAAAGTGTGTCACCTGGGTGTTGCAAAAGGTGAAAAATAATAGCAAGTGCAAGGACTTGGAGAGTGAGATCTAACATAACCTCTAACACGAGATGTTGGTTTTTTGTGCATGGAGAACTGGGCGCTAAGAGACAGTGACACTTACACACTTGTTTCTTGATGCATTTTTCAAGTTTTTTGGCTCCATTAAAAACCCTACAGAGTAATTCTCATTCCCACTTTAAGGTTGGGAAGCTGAGGCAGATAAGATGAAATGAAGTGAGAGGATTTGACCTGCACAGAAAGGTTCACACCCTGCCCCACCCCACCCCAGCACTCAGAGATGCCATATGTAAGCCCATGGCTGGGAATAAACTTTAATGCCAGAGAGTCTGGCCTGAGCAGGCTGAGCCTTTCTCTCCATTGTCCCCCACTTCACCACATTTTTCTTTGCTGCTCACGCTGAGTTCCCTCCACACTCCCCTCTTCAAACGAGGAATAGCAAAAAGTAGGAAGAAATTATAATGATGCTAAAATAGAAAGTTCCTTTCTAAGAATACCTTTGAGGGCTGTTGAGGTGAAGTGTGCTTGCTGCCAAGCTTAAGGACATGAGTTCAACCCTTGGGACTCACATGGAGGAAGATGAAGATCTACTTATACAAGTTGTCCTGTATCAGATAGATAGATAGATAGATAGATAGATAGATAGATAGATAGATAGGAGAAACAGGGTTTTAATATAAAAGAAAGATTCCTTTGAAATGTAGGCATTCTTCTGCCTTCTGCAATCAATTCTTCTAAATTTGGTGAAAGGAAATGTTACTTCCAAATCAATACCCTGGGCACTTGAAAAAGATAGGAGGAGATTTTTATGACAAGAAAAATATGAAGGAACATATTTGGCATGCTTATGAAAGCTGTAAAATTCTAAACCTTCAAGCCTGTGTTAAAGATTAATTTATAGTTTAGTTCAGTAAGCGGTGTTTAAAACTAATCTTTAAAGGGGAAGGCATTAGAACAAAATACTGTAATATGAATTGTATGACTATGCTCCGTGTTTCTCAACGTATCTTATGTATTAAGTTCAGCCTTTTTTCGATGATGTAAGATGGGTATCCTTTAGAGTGGTCAAATGGCCAAAACCACTTCTCTCATGCTTCCAGTCTGTGGTGGTTTGAATGAAAAATATCCCCCATAAGCTCATGTATTTAACACTTGCTCCCCAGGTGGTGGTGACACTGTTTGCAAGGAAGGTTATGGGACATTTAGGAGGTGCAGCCTTGCTGGAAGAAGTATGTCATGGGAGCAGGATTTGGGGACTTACAGCCTCACCCTATTTCCTATTTTTCTTTGCTTTGCTTCCTGTGTATGGATTAAAATGTGTTCATCTGCTTTCTGCTTCAGCCATCATCCTATGGCTTCCCCACGAAGTTAGTTAAAAAGTAACTAATGCAAGACCATTATTAGTGAAAATAAGGATGACTAGAACATAAACATAAAAACATAAAAACAGTCAGCTAATAACCAAAATGGTTCCTAAGTGATCCTAATGGGGGGGAGGGGGAGGCAAACAGAGAGTGAGAACACAGACCAAAGGAAGAGGTGTGTCCTGGATTTAAGCGAGCTATTCTGAATGTCTCCTATTTCAGACTTAGGAGTTGTTTATTTCTAGAATTTTCCATTTAATATTTAGAATGTGGTTGACTATTGGTAATTGAAACCATGGAAAGTGAAACCATGGATTAAAGGGGATGTCTACAGTCTTTTCTAAATAAAATGGTCTTGATATGGGGGGAAGCAATCCTACAAATTCCTGGGTGCTGATGGGGTGATCATGGTATCACGTGACATGGGCTTAGAAAGGTGAAGGTGAGAAGGCTTTCTTGTTTCTACAAGTGAATGGAACATATTTATATCCTATGTGGTCACAAATCCTAACACTGGCAGAACCAACATAATTCCTGCCTTCTCTGGGAGCTTCCAGAAGCATGCCATTGAAGGAAGTTAGGGAGTTATTTAAAGGGAGTCTGTGGGAGTTTATTGTTTTGAAATGAAGATGGAAATGAAGGACTCACTGATGCTGTTTGCAACTTTATAAGGATGTGGTAAGATATGGAGTTCCAACATGAAATTTTTTTTATATGTAAAGCCTTCATATTACCCATGTACCCAACCTGACACAACCAGATCACCGCTCAATACTATAAGAAGAAAGACACTCTTTCCCAGGAAAGTTAGCATATTTGATCTTTCCATTTTTCTTGTGGCCCAAGGGTCATTACATCCTTTAACTATTTAAGAAAACAAAATTTGATATTAATTTGTGTGATTTGCTTTTCTTCATTCAACAGACTGTTTCGTGTTCCCATACTTTTGTTTCTGAGTTCATTAGGGTTACAATAAAAAACACAAAGTGCAAAGAAATGGAGAAAGAACCAGGTAGAATCAAAAATGGCTCCCAGACAGAAGCATATGCTTGGATGGATAATGGGAAATGGAAGGACATCAGACTTCGGGAAAACTAGAAGTCTCTAGATAACACTCACAGGTGGACTATACAGTGTATTTGCTGGGTTCTCAGTGAGATACAATAAACTCATTGCACACTGAAGCAAGAAGTAAGAATGAGAAGACAGACAGACAGACAGACAGAAAGGAAGTGGGAGCGCGCAGGACAGCACAGAAGACAGGGTTGATGGTATGAGTAGGGACAGATATTAAAATTCATCAGAAATAGAAAGAAGTAGTTAGGAAGATAGGGAACAGAAAACAACTAGCGGCGAAAAGTTATTTCTAGAATTTTCCATTTGATATATGTAAACTGTGAAAGACTATTAGTAATTGAAACCTTGGAAAGTAAAACCATGGAGGGAAACAGTAAACACAAGAAAAGGCAATAATAGAAGTGAAGAAAAAAAAGAAATAAAATTAAATGTATAAATCATCACTGTTCTTGAGATACGGCGCAGAATGAATGTAGTCAACACTAACGCTGATTTAAAATGCAGGAGAATTTTCAAGGAAGGCAAGCACAGGAAGTCTTTGTCCTAGGAGGATAAGCTAATAAAGACAGGGCACCCAGGAAACTCAGGAAGAAAGGAAGGGTACCCAAACAGAGAAAGCTACTAGCCTCAGCTCTTGCTGTAATGTCAAATGCTCATAAACAGCAGAGCAATGCACATACAATCTTAAGGAATACTTGTCATAAATAAAGTACTGTAAACCTACTGGAATGGCAGCTCAGAAAAGCAGTGTAAAGATTATATTCAGAGGTACAGAAAATAGTGTGTATTTTTATACTTACAGAAAAAAAACTTCTAAAACTGCTAGTACTTCAAAAAAATCTAAAAATCAATAAACTTGAAACTGGTAATATTAATTTGTAAAAAGGAAGCTCTTTTTAGACAGTTTGGGAATTGAATTTACGTAAGAAAATCAAATCTGAAAATGTAATAATTTAAAAATACAAATGGACAGGCATAGTGGTACATGCCTTTAATCCCAGCAGACTAATCCCACTCAGGAGGCAGAGCCAGAGGCAAACTCTCTGTGAGTTCGAGACCAGCCTGGTCTTTATAGGCAGACAGCCACTGCTACATAGTGAGACCCTGTCTCAAAACCAAAACCAAACCAAACAAACAAAACAAAACAACAACAACAAATCTCCTAAAAATACAAAGGAGATTTGCAACATCACATAACAATACTAGAAACAGGGTCACAGTGGTGAGCAGTCTGAGTCCTGGAGCTGAGCTCACTGGGTTGAAGCCTAGCTTCCCTATCCCTAAAGGTGTCCCATCTGGGTAAGCTATTTGCCTAACTTTGCTCTAGTCTCTTGGTCATCAGAGGTATAGTAATAATGCTAACTCCTCAAGAGACTTTCAGAGTTGAGTTGTGCACTCAGATTGTGTTCATATTATATAAGGGGCCGCTAAACTGTTTGCCCAGAAAAAATATTCAGTTGATAGTAAATGTTGTCTTTATTTTGTTTGCCTGATTTGAGAATGACAGTGGAAATACTGCGAGGCCAAGGGTGTGTTTTGTGCTGCAGTTTGAAGGTGTCCCAGAAATGATAATAAAAACCTTAACATGCGTGATCATCTATCTTTGGGGAAATAAATATGGTTTTGGTTTGGAGGCAACTGGAAGTCTGAGCCTTATGGTTGATAGCTAGTCTTATTTGATAACTAGGATCTCCAACCAAAGGATGGCATCCAGTCAGCCTTTGCTAACTGGCCCACTAATGTAGAACATGGAATAGACAGTGAAAGCATGCTAACTGTGAAAGGAAGAAAGGAAAGATCATCATAGATGTAGAATTTGCTCAGTGGTATGCCAGGTCTGAATGATGCTTAAGGATACAGGTAACACCATTAAATGGAAAACCGCATTGCAAATAGTAGACACTACCAGAAAATCATGACTGTGAGGCCCTGCTAAGGCCCAGGAGAGTACAAGACTGCATGGAAGGTGCTTTCTTTAGGTCATGGTTTTACAGGTAGAAAGAAAGAAAAGAGACCATCCAAGCAAGAGGGTTGCAATGATTAGCACATCCAGGCAGGAAGAGGGACAGGCTGGGTGGGCTAAGTATGACTAGGGGAAAGGGTAACCCTTCTATGGGGTGTAAGGAAGCTGTCTCTGTTGAGTGGCCTACAGGGCTGTGATGTTGCCTGACACCATTCTGTGAGGTCTCACTTAGATTCAGGAGGCAGAAAAGTACTCTTCTTTGTATACAGATACTCAGGGTCATCTGGACAGTACCTCATGTCACCTTTGATTCAGAAGAGCAGAGTATTGACCTGAAAATAACTGTGGACCAGGCTCATAAGCAGAGGTAGATATTTGAAAATAAGTGTGAAGGTTTTAAAAGGTATATGTGAATGTGCATGTGTATGTATGGATCTGACTCTGTGTGTGTGTGTGTGTGTGTGTGTGTGTGTGTGTGAGTGTGTGTGCATGCGTGCGTGTGTATGTGTGTATAGTGTATACATGCCTGTGTGTCATATAGATGAGAAGATCACTCAGAGAAATTACCATGCAAGAAGATCTCATATGTACCCATCTCAGGACAAGCCATCATGGAGTGGTGGTCTCAAGGACAGAAGCCCCCCTGTGCTTTAGCCCCTTGACTCCTTAATTGGGACTCTATGGGTGTTGAAGTTAAAAATAATGGTATTTATCAGGATCTCAAGCCAGTTTGGGGAGCATTTTCCTGTAGGGTATCGGGAGACAAAGCTTAAAGAACTCCTGATGTCTCTCCCTAGGCATGGAACGATGGTGAGAGAGAGCCTCTCAGGAAGGCAAGTGTGAGGTATCTACAGACAAATTGCTGGCAGTGTTACATCTCCTTTGGATAAGTACCCTGAGGCATAACAGTCAGAGATGGTCCAAACACCTGACCTGCAAAGGGACACAGGCAGCATTGTGGCAGAAGAAAGGCCAGGACAAAGGGTACTTTGCTCAGTGTACATGACAGGCGCCTGTTCATCCTATGAACAACTCACAAGCATCTTTTAGCAATGTGATCCAGATGCTTCTGTTGGTCAGACTCACCTGGAGATCCAGTGGTCCTACTGTAGCTATGAAATGAGTCTCTCTAAAGAAACGTGAAAGGTTTTATGTTTAAGAAGCCATCAGACCACTCTTATGACTGCGGATGTCTAAGCCACTGACTGACGAAAGTTGACAGGTCAGAGATAGATGCCTGCCAACTTAGCGTCGCCGAGACTCTTGATCCAGCAGACCTGTTACGGTGAGTGACGGGAGCTAGTGTGGCACAGTGGACATTTGGAGGAAAGGTGTAAACAATCCTGAGTTGGCATGCCTTGCAGATGTCAGCCTCTGTCTGTGGCATGCATTAAACAGCCCACAAATCCTGGGCAAGAGGGACAGTATGCCATCAGCAAATGCATCATAAGTCTTTCTCCCTGGGAATTTTCTTGATGACAGTGTGAAAAACAAATCTGGATATTCGAGTAAATCAATGCTGTCATTAACAGAATTACCATTTCATCAATAATATAGGCACTTCGGTCAAATGAGCCACAGAAGAGTAACAGTATTAAATGCTTGACAGCTTCTGAAGTTATTTATCTGTCCCTCGCCCTCTCCATCAATAATAAAAGGGAAATATGGACTGAAATAGAAGTATATCCCTTAGACAACTACCACCTTCTAATTAAGCTAGTCTCATTTCTAATAATATTTTAAATACAAAGTACTTAAAACATGACCTGTGTCTGTCAAGAAAATCTTGAAGGGCAAAATAAAAGAGTTCTTACTTCCAAAGATCTCACTGAGAAGAGCCTCCTGTGTCGCTCTCCCTTTATATTATGTAAATGTTGTCTGCATTATACGCTGGATATATCTCCCTACCATAATATTCATTTATACATCTTGGCTCATATTGGTTTAGTTGAAGTTCACATAACCTGCTGCACTCAGGCCCACCATAAAGAAAGCCATTGAAGTAAACTTCCATTTCTCTTTGGAATTCACTCCAGGCCCCTCCTTGTCCTCCCCCTTCACCTTCGCCCCTCTCCCAGCCCAACACTGCCCTTCCCTTAAAAAAAAAAAAAAGTTGCATTAGTTCTTTACAAGTGAGCAAGAACAGAACCAAACGTTTCACATCTGCTCTGGGAGTTCACGGATTAGCATGAAAATGAGTAACCAGTATTTCAATGATGCACAGTCCAGTGGATGAGAAAGGGGGCTCCAGTCTGGTATCAGAGAGCTCCCCGGCTCTTGCCAGATGTCCTAGGCTTAGGACACAAAGCCATGAACCCAGGGTTTTAACAAATCACCTTTCTCTGCGACTAATCACTCAAGAAAAGGTTTTGTTGAGGGCTGGAGAGGGTCAGGCTGGTATTTCCCCAGTGATCTGTAGCCTTGCCCAACCCCTCGCGCCTTGGCCCTTCAAGGCTTTCTAAAGAGACCTCTTATTTCTTTCCTCTAAATGCAGGGCTTGGAGGGCAAAAGCTGCATGCCAGTGAGTCCCGAAGGCACAAGGGCAGCAGGGGGCTCATTAATCAATGGTGACCATGTTGCTGGTCTATCGCTCACCCTCCTTCTCTGAACAATCAAGACTTTAGAAGAATGAAATAGCTCAATGGGCATGTACAAGGTCAGGCTTAGTGGCGAGAAGGTTCCGGTGTCATCACAGTTGGGAGAATCTGGCAGTCTCTGCAGGAAGCCCCATCAGTGGTGGAGCATGCAACTCAGGTTGTGAATCTGTGTTAGCAGCACACTGTCGCCTGGCCGCCTTCCAGGAGCACACCTTCTCTGTGCAGCCCTGGCCTGGGGAATCAGAACCCCCATGAGCTCCGCCATCTGTATTTCTCACACACCTTCCATGGGGCTCTGAGCCACAGAAAGTCTCCTTGTTTCAAGGTAGGTGATGTCTAGGCAGAGCGTTCGTGGTGTTTTATATGGTTTCATTATCCGGGCCTCTTCTGTTGTTTTTGATTTTCATCTCATAAGGATGGTGTGTCCCACTATCCAATCTGTCCAAGACTTAGGAATGTCTCAGGGTACTTGGTTTAAATTCTCATATGAAAACATCAGGACAAGCAGGGGCAAGTTGGTCACCTTAGCTGAGAATCAATGCCAGTTTGCAAAGTCCTGAACCTGCCTAACTATCTGTCAGGATGCTACTGTTCCACCATGGGCCAAGGTTAGAGAAGAGTGAGGGAGACTACAAAGAATCCCTTAGCAGAGCAAGGTCAGTGGTGCAGATGCAGAAAGGGTTCAAGCAAGGCAGAATAAAAGTCCAGGATCCATAAGCTTATGGGATCCAGGATATACACGAGGGAAAGGCTAGCCCCACTATGGGTTTCAAGGAGTTCTCATAAGAAAGGTCTGCAGATGTTACAGCAAAACCACTCTGAAGAATTCAAAGACTTGTTCTTGAAATCTGATCTCCCAGGAAGTAATGTCATCTGGCAATACCAGGGGATTAGGCAGGTAGGAGTTTTTGGTCCCTGAGATAAACAGAAAAGGGTTGGTACTTATAAAGAATATGCTAACGCTTGCATAGCATATAACGTGTCTGAGAATATTTGTTAAAATATAGGAAGAAGTTAAGGAGAGCATTCATTTAAAGATTTATTTTAAAATTACATTTGTGTGTGTGTGTGTGTGTGTGTTTGTGTGTGTGTGTGTTTGTGTGTGTGTGTGTGTGTGTGTGTGTACATCTGAATCAGGTGCGGGGAGTCTAGAGCAGGGGTGGATCCTTTGGAGCTGGAGCTAACCGGCCAGTGTGTGCCACCTGATGTGAGTGCTGGGAATAGAACTGGGGTCCTCTGGAAAAGCTCCAGGTGCCCTTAAGCGCTGAACCATCTCTTCAGCCACCTTTTTAAAAGATAGAAATCTAATGACAATATGTAGAAAGAGCATAGGTTTGGTACAAATAACACAAAAATTAAACTCAAATTTGTTCTTTTACTTGCTGTGAGACATTAGCCAAGTTACTTAAGACAGCTATCTCAAAAGGTCTATTTGAAGGGTACATAAAGTAGTATATGCAATGTGCATTGCAAACTACTTGGTATGCAGTGGGTGCTCCATAAACGTTGAGAAACAATGCAGTACAGGAAGAAAAGGGTATTTTTGCTGTTGTTGTTGTCTCAAATCAATCTCCAATTCTCCTCCTGGCTACAACTTTTTGAGTCATGACTTAAGTCTCATGTGTGAAATGACTTAAACTACACTCGTTTCTTGGAGAAAGTGTTTAAGAAATTAGTTGGTTTTCGTATTTAAAGTGCTTAGTACTTGGTTGGATACCATCCCCTTTTCTAATTAGCATGGCATTTGAATTTGTGCCATCCTCTACCAGGCCATTTGTCTGAAAATGTCTTTCTGGTATCTCTAACATGACACCTGGCAATGGACTCCAAGCCCTGGGTCACCATGAAGGTTGACTATTTGGAAAATGTAGGTTCAGGAACACTGCAGATAGCCTCCCCTCTCTCTGACCATAAATTCCATGCACGGTGAAGTATTTCATGCAAGATGAAGAATGCTTAGGTTTCACCTTCCCTGGGATATTCTTCCACTGTTCACACTTCCTGCTGGTACCCATCCACATCTGTGAGGACCTGGGTTGGAAGCAGGAATCCTATGTACAGAATGGGATCTGTGCCAGATTTCACCTGTGGCCTGTGTGCATGCTTTGGTGGACAGCAGACAGCAGAAATAATCATAGAGTCAGGGCCAGAACCTCAGGCTAGGCCACTTCTGTTGCATGCTGTAATTGAACCCTGGATACTCCACATCATAGTCTTGTGGGGCACTTGCGGCAGGTGGCTTCAGGATATGGGATCATACTAATGTGTGGGATATGGAGTATCACTAGCTGGTGTGACACAGTGGCAAAGCTCAGCAAATCCCCCCCAGGTTTTCAAACTTACACACCAAACTCCCTCTCTGGAGTCACTTTACCCTCTGCTTCCTCCTCTGCAAGGTGGGAAAGTTCATTCGGCTCTGCATGGAGCTCCATATGGTACAGTCAAACCAGACCCTCCGAGCTCATCAGACTGTCCCTTCATGTAAAGCTGAGGTAGTGTTGACATTATGAGCATGCTGTATTAATTAGCTGTCACAGTGACAAAATAAGCTGAGATCTGATAAGGAGGGAAGGTTTATTTTGGCACACGGCATTGAAAATTTCAATCCATAGTCGGTAGCCTTTGTGACTTTGAAATCTGTGATTAGTTGTCACCTGATGGCAAGTGTGACAAGAAGCCCGGCTACCTACCTCATGCTGTCTAGCAAGCAAAGAGAGAGAAAGGACCAGGATCTCAGTACCCCCCACCAAAGTCCTACCTCCAGTGGCCTAACTTCCTTCTGTGAGTCCCCCTATGAAAGGTCCCTCCACCTCCCAAACAGAAACAGAAGCCCAAGACATTATGTCGAAGGTCACAAAGGGCATTTCAGACCCAAAGTACAATGATCCGGACCAGCATTAAGATTCCAGCTTGTAGTGGTGTGGCTATGGCATTAGTTAATGTCTACAAGCCTCATGTCTGCTCAGGTGAGAGATGGTGATAGTCAGAATAGTAACTACCTCATAAAATTGTGACATTCATAAGGAGTTAATATATGGAAGTGATATGGAACGGCAGCCTGTACTGCTGCCACCAGGTGTGAGCTGCCGCCCTCGCCCTGTGGATTGGATCCATCCCTCCTCGTGTTAACATGTCCGTGCTTGCTTGATTCCTCCACATCTAGACTAGGTCACTATAAATGGGGGGAGGAGTGAGTGAAATATGCCAATATAACACTTAATGTAACTAACACTCACATTTGCTGGCACTCACTCTGGCCCAGGTACTGGCTAAGCTATAATGCCATAACCAATATCCCTACATAACCCCAATGAGAAGATGAAAGGCAAGCACACCGGGATAGAGCTATGCCCAAAGTAGCCCCTCAGCTAGTCAGTGACTGAGTGACTTAAGACCATCTAGGCAAAGGTGCAGTGATATACCTCTGGAGGTGGTATAATCGGGGATAGAGATGAATGAAGCCACTGGCCTAGACTTGCTGTCCAGAGTTAGTCAGCAAGCCCACCTGCTCCCAGAGGGCTTCTGGCTGCACTGATCCCGTAAGAAGAAAAGAAGAAGGGGTGAGGGCTTAAGAGCTGATCTCTTAGTGGCAGTTGCCTAACAGCTGTTTTTCCCTTGGGTTTGTAAATCCTCACTGGAAGATGAAGCCTCTGGATTCCCAGTGGTGATGTCTGTGGACCAGCCTCTGCCTCTTGTTTAGGATGATGCTAGTGAGCAAAGCATCTTCAGCCAGCTGATCCAATTTCCAGTTCAGTGTATAGCAAGCAGCTGTGGGAAGGGGGGAAAAAACTGGCTGCTGAATGTCCCCGTTGCAGCATTACAAGCAGATGGCAGCCTGAGCCCTGCTGTGGTGGCGACAAATTGACAAGTATGAAGCCCCAGTGTACCGGGAGCTCTCTTCCTCTTCTTGCTGTAAATCAGGACATAAGCAGCCCATGGGCCCTGCAAACTGAATAAGGGGCAGACCCATCGCCCAGCCAATTGCCCCTGAGCACAGGAAGTAAAAAAAAAGACTGGCCCTATGCAGAGTGGAACCATGAGGAAGAACCCAGCCTGACTGCCATAGGCTGCTCTGAAGCTGCAGTCGGGACTCAAGTGCTGTGTAGCTTTGGTGAATTGGGACTTGAAGCAGAATTAATTGCCTCCAAATTGTATCTTTCCTCCTAGCCATCCATTAGTTTGCTATGGCAGAAGGATAATGACACTTCATGAAATATAGCTACAAAGTCAAGCCTTGTGCCTTGTTCACTGCAGTCTTGGAAGGACAGAAGGAAAGTCAGAGCTGTCAACTGATAGAGTTCCCCCCGTGCCTGCCCATGGGTGAGACTGTCCATAAATGTTAGGTCAACACAGCTACTCTAAAAACAAGCAAACAAACAAACCCCACTTCATTTGTTTTCAAATAGCAAAATTCTAGAATCCATCCAAATAAAATCTATAATGAGAAATATTTCCTTAAAATTATAGCTGGAGAGAAAATCTCATCTTTGTTTTGGCTAAAGCTATTCTACAATAGAGAACCCTTTCTGGTGAAGATCACTGGTCCAGATTACTGGGACAATGGAGGAGAGGAGGCACTGCTGAACATCTCTCCTTTAAGACTCTCTCCAGAGACTTTGAAAAATGGTGGGGAAAGCCAGGCCACTGTGTGGATTCCACCAGATGCCCGTGAGGCACATGATGCCAAAGCGCCATTTGAGGAAGCTATTTCAAGGAAGCTCACCAAGAATGTTGAATTTCCAGCATAAGCAGTGGGAAGATGAGATGTTTCTGTCTCAACAGCTGTAACCTGTCCTAGCAAGAATGACGATATTCTGAAAAGACACTTGTGCCTGGACCTTGGCTTTCAGATTCTTGAAATGACCTTCAAACCATTAAACAAAAAATGAACTTCTCTCAGAAATCTTGTGCCTGGAGGAAAAGACTGAAGCCTGAGGAAGCTTGTCTCTGAGGAAGAGATTTCACATCATTCTGACAACTTGTCAGGGCAGAAGAGATTGGATCCCAGAAAATGATAACTCAGTGATGGGCAGGGTCGAGATGATCAGTTATGTGCAGTTTTATTGCCCTCTGTCTAAACCCACACTTCATGTCCCCATGACAGACTTGGGGACAGGCATGGCTCTTGCCTTCTTTTCCTCTACACAGTATTTTAGAAATCGCCCTCTTCTGATTTTCACTATTACTTTGTCTCTATTTTTCATTGGGTTTTTCCCCTCCCTCCCTCCCTTCTTTCCTCCTTCCCTACTTCCTTCCCTCCCTCTCTGTTTCCATTTTCCCCTGCCTCTTCTTTCCTTCTCCTCCTCTCTCATCTTCTTCCTGTGTATAGTATGTGCATACTCTTGTGTATGTGTATGAAAGCCAGAGGAGAGTTGGGAATGCCCTGGTCTCTTATTCTCCAGGTAATTCAGTTGAGGCTGATTTCTCTCTCCTTCTGGAATCTGGAACTAGGCTGACAGACAAAAATGCCCAGGGATTCTCCTATCACCCTGCCCCATTCCCACACATACAGAATCCACAGCACTGGGGCTATGTGCTCTCACAATATCATGCTTAGTTATTTGTGTGGATGCTGAAGATTCGAGCTCAGGATCGCATGCTTACCCAGCAATCAGTCTTGTCACCTAAGCCTTCTGCTCAGTCCCTACTCTATTATTTTGTCTATTTAAATAGCCTATTGAGGACATGTGGTCCAGCATACTCTGACTCAACTAAATCTGTTAACTCTGACATCTAATAGAACAGAAACACTCCAGGATGAAGGGCACCAGCTGAAAATAACCAACCAGTAGAGTCAGAACTGTATTCATCAGGTTAAGCTTCTTAACAAAAAGGTCATAGACTAGATAGTTTAACAAATAGACATTTACTTTTTCATAGTTCTGGAAGCTGAGAATCAAAAATTAAAGTTATCAGTGTGGTTGAACTTTAATGAGAGAATTCCTGGCTTGTATACAGCTGTCTTCGTATTTACTTTCGTGGAGGCATTACCCTGGTCCATGTGCCTGTAAATAATGTTCACTTTGGAGTCTCTCCTTAAAAAGATGATCACCTTATGAGAGCAAGGGTGTATTATGGTAGTATTATTCAGTATGAATTACTTCTATGGTGATTTGAGTAAGGATGGCCCCAATAGGCTTATGTTTGAATACTTTGTCCCCAGTTGTTGGAACTATTTAGGAAAGAATTTAGAAATGACAGAATAGGAGGCATGGCCTTTTTGGAAGAGGTGTGTCACTGAGAGTGGGCTTTAAGGTTTCAAAAGAGTCTTGCCAATTCCAATACACTCTTTCCCCTGAAGTCTGATCAAGATCTGAGCTCTTAGCTCATGCTTTTGCTCCTCCATCATGGACCCTAACCCTCTGGAACCATAACTTCAATCAAACACTTTCTGTTATAAGTCCCTTGTTCACGATATTTTATCATAGCAATAGGAAAGTAAATAAGACAGATGGTACCAGGAAGAAGGCTGTTGCTGTGACAGGCATGACTGTCCTAGCTTTTGGAAGAATGTTGAAAACTCTGGGACTTTGGAGTAGGAAAGCAGTTGAATGGTGTAAGCAGAACTTAATGGGCCATCATAGTAGGATCTGGGAAAACAGTAGTTCTGAGAGCTATGTGCACTGTGGAGGCCCAACTGAAGGAGTCTTAGAGGAGAACAATATTAGCAACTGGACAAGAGACCATTCTTTTGATATTTGACTGCTTTCTGCCCCTGACCTAAGAATTTGCCTGAGGCCAAATTGAAAAGTAATTGACTGAATTCTTTTGTGAAGGAGATTTTAAGACAGTCTATTATTCACTGTGTTGTGTAGTTGTTAGTAATCACTCACATGCTGGTCTACAATGGAAAAAAGAAAACAAGTGTTGTCAACATAAATACAAAATGTATAGTTTGAAGAGGAAAGGAGCACCAGGAAATCCAAACTTTGTGTTCAAGACTACACTGAAAGAAGTAGAGGCTAAGAGAAAGTCTGATCCTCAACTGAATAAAATGAAGAATGCCCTCAGGACAAGACCTCGCCCAGTTAAGCTTTCAACTCATGGATGAAAATGGCCTAAGGAATTTTCTACTAAATATAAGGAATTATGTTTAATTATAATTAAATTCTTAAAATGTAAGGAATGAAATTTTCTGTAAGTGTGATGGTTAAAAGGGCTTAGGTTCCATCTCCAGCAGGAAGCTGAATTTGTCAATGTCATTCATGTGGTTCTGGTTTTAGAATCATGAAGGATACAAGAGTAAAGGGGTTGAGGAGTCTTCTTCCGTGGTTCAGGAGAACTGCTGAGGGAGAGAAGTCCCTGCTTGGAAGTCCTGAGAGGCCACTGTGTGAAGCTATGAAACTGAAGCCTGGGTTGCATTGAAGATCTCAAGATGTTGGACATGCCAGAGACACAAGACGTTTTCCAAGGAGCTCTGCATGCAGAAAGTGGAACAACCCAGAGAGGGAAGAAGTGTGTTGTTGTCTGCTGTTGGCAAAGGTAGAAGGGTAGATCCATCTAAACCCTCTGACATCAGACATGAATCATAGGATTTGGAGTTTTCCCTGATGGAATTTCTTCTTACTTTAGTCCAGTATTTCCACATTTCTCCCCTTTGGAATAGTAATGCATATTCTATACTATTGTATATCAAAAGTTTGTGGTTTTGTTTGTTTGTTTGTTTGTTTGTTTTATTTTACAGGGTGTTACAGTTAAGAGATTGCCACAAGTAATAGAAAAAAATATTGAACATCAGACTCATAAAAACAGAGTTGAAGCAGGAAGACTATAGGGACTTGGACTGAATGTATTTTGCATTATGATTTGACCAGCAGCTCATGGGGCCAGAGAATGGAATGCAGTGATTTGAATGAGAATGGTCCCCATAGGTTCTTATGTTTGAATACTCAGTCCCCAGTTGGTGAAACTGTTTGGGAAAGATTCTGGAGTGTTGCCTTGTTGGAGGAGGTGTGTCCTTTCGGGCAGGCTTTGAGGTTTCAAAACTACTCACACCATTCTTGCGCTTTCTCCCTTCTGCTTACAGATAAAGATGTGAGTTCTCAGCCCTTCCTGCTTCTATGACTTTGATCCTCCATCATAGACTCTAACCCTCTGAAGCCAGAGGCCAAATTAAACACTTGTTTAAATAAGTTGCCTTGGTCATGGTGTTTTGTCACAGCAATAGAAAAGTAACTGATCTATCTCCTTATAGATCTTTGTCCCTACATATAGGATTAGGGCTTAAGCATAGCTATCTACGGGGCAAGTGCTATATAATTCAGTGCACTGTGCTTAACTCTCTCCTTCCATCTCTTCTCTCTCTCTCTCTCTCTCTCTCTCTCTCTCTCTCTCTCTCTCTCTCTCTCTGTGTGTGTGTGTGTATATG